>NW_027185860.1:13988825-14003389 GCF_028583685.1 Petaurus breviceps papuanus | reverse complement strand
TCTCTCTCTCTCTCTCTCTCTCTCTCTCTCTCTCTCTCTCTCTCTTTATATTGAGCACAGGATCTTAGCCCAAACAAGCCATTCCCTCCCTCTTTCCTGAGAGTTCCATCTGAATTATCCAGAATATAAAATATCCAAGAGTAATTAATTAAATGCTTTTACCTAACTTATGCCATTATTACCCTCCCTTTCTTTACTCCCCCCCTAAAAAAAGACATTCTAAACAGCAAATATCCAAACAAACATTTACAATCTATTTACATGAACTAGCAATGCCTTTCAGCGTGTCTTTAAATTAATTCTAGGCCTTGTCAATATTTACTGAACACTTTAACAGTTTAAGCTTTGGCAGGATAAGCTTACTTTCCTCACTGATCCACTCTGATTCCCACTCATTTTCTGCTACATGTTTTATTCAACTTGATTTCCAATTTAGGTTTGCACAGACTCTGATTTTCCCTCAGTTCTTTTGCTTATACCAGAGCTCTGCCTAGGCTGTCATAGAAGGATGCCATCGAGCCAGAAGAAAAAAAAAAAACTGATGGTGGCAGAGTATTGAATAATTGAATTTTTAAATGAATTGTTATTTTAAATCTTTGTAAAGGTAATTGGATTCTAAAGGTTTTAGATAACTTTTAAGTGTGAATATTTAAATCTCCAGTTCTGAAAAAAGAAATAGGATCTCTTCAAAAACATAAGATATTATAACTAGATTTTAGAAAAATATTTCCTATAAATTTAAAATGTTACAAGATCTGTGATCATTATATTTCAAATACTTTACTTTCATTTTTTACCATCAGGGTGAATAATATTAAATATATATATTTCATATTACATATTCATACGTCATATATTTATTTACTTCTAGCTTCTTTTACTTTAAGATTATTCATTTGTTTTCATTCAACTAAGCTGGGACATGAAGATACTTATTTACACTAGTCTCCATGAGAACTCAAGAGACCCTGACAGAAAATCTAAAAGTCTTTTTAAAAATTGCAATTCATGAGGCATTCTGCATTAAAATTGCTACTTAGTTGTAATACATCTGAAAAAAATAACATTTTAAAAACAGTACTTATGTGGAGATGAATTCAATCAAATTGGAGTCTGTCCTCATTCTAATAGAATACCTAGAAAGCAATTATAGACTGAACTGGACCTTGTATCAGCTCTCTGGCAATGCCACCCAGTTCTAGATCATTCTTCGTTCTAGAAGTAGCCAGAAAATTAGGTTTGACATCCAAAACAAAATATTCTATCTTCTTTTCAGTGGGTCAGGGATTATGCATCAGTCAGCAGTACTTGAAGACACATTCAGAACTAGCCCTCAAGCTTAAGATACTGGTTCAAACTAGTACCCTTGAATGTATATCAAGATATGCCACTAACTCACTGTCACTATGACCTTGGTCAAATAATTTCTTTTTTTATGCACATGATGTAAACATTTATTAAGCACCTATTATGCCCATAAAATTAATATTTATTAAGCTCCTTTTATGTGTTTAACAATAAACATTTGTTAAGCACCTACTATGTGCTAAGCACTATGATAAGCCCTACAGACATAAAAATAAAAAACAATTCCTGCTCTCAAATAGCTCACAGTCAGGGGGGATACAATATACAAACAAGCTACATATGGGATACATTAGAGATACTATCAGAGGGAAGGCATTAGAATTAAAGGGGACTGGGAATTTGGGAGGGTAATAGCATTATGAGGGAAAGAAAGTGTAATTATCTGCAAGGGTTATGGCATTTAAAGATCTTCCATGCCCCATTGGACTTGCTGACGTAGCAGGAAGGGGCAGAGCAAGAGGAAGCGGAAGCCAAGCTAGAGTTCTTGCGGTGGCTAGCAGTGGCAGCGATGACAGCAGAAGCAGCGGCAGCGGAAGCACAAACCCCTTTTTGAGTAAGCCAGAATTTCTGCTAAGGACTCCTGCTGAGGACTGCCAGGGGCCCGAGCTGCTGGGTGCATGCTTCCTGGACGCTGGGTGGTTGCTGTGAGTGGGGAGAGGAGGACCTTTGCCTGAGGTAGCCTGTTCTGTTTTAAAGGCTTAAGAATGTGGGTGCTTTCTACTTTATCTACCTGTGCCAATGTCATAACTACTCTGATGGCTTTCACTTTCTGGTTTTGGGACTCAGTCTTTTGGTATTTTAATAAATGTTCCAGCTTTATCGCCCATATAGAAAGCCTGATATATTTTGTGATGGATAACCATATCAGCATATTTACAATTTTCATAGGCATTGTGAATATTGCATTGCTGATACATTATCCTAGTTCTTAATATCCTCTCCTCAATTACTTTGCACTTACTTGAAATGAATTTGGTATTTACTTATATGTGTCATGTTCCGTCCCCCCAGTAGAATGTAGGTCCTTGAAAGCAGGGACTGTTTTTTTTCCCCCCCGATGGAAGAATTCTGGATGTATAATCACCATAACCAAGTCCAAATCCCAACTGTGCCACTGACTACATGTATGACTAAATCACTTAATTATAAAATGAGGAGGCTGAACTAGATGACCTCTAACATCTCATTCAGTTCTCTATCTCTGATTTATAATTGTCCTTAGCACAGTGCCTGGCACATGTCGTTGCTGTTGTTGTTGAGTTGTGTCCAACTCTTCGTAATCTCATATGGGGTTTTCATGGCAAAGATACTGGAATGGTTTGGCAGTGGACAAGAAATTTCATGTATCTTGATTTCGATTGGGAGAGAGAGAGAGAGAGAGAGAGAGAGAGAGAGAGAGAGAGAGAGAGATTGAAGTTGAATGTTATGGAACTACTCAGAGATAGGAAGACTTGAGCTTACATCTAGTCACAGACACTTAAAACCCTGGGCAATGCACTTGACCTTTGTCTGCTTCAGTTTCTACATCTATAAAATGGGGATAATAATAGCACCTACCGAACAGGGTGACTGAGAGGTTCAAGTGAGTAAATATATGCAAAGTGTTTTGCAAAACTTTAAGGTGGTATAGAAATATCATTTTTATCACCTTAAGATACCCTGCAGCTCTCATATTCTTTATTTATATGTTGTTGGGTTTTTTTCCTCTAAAGTACAGTAGATTGTCCCTGAAACTTATTAGAAGAGCTATTTAAAGTGCATATGGAAGGGAATAATTAGATTGTAGTCATATGGTTTAGGAATGAAAAGGATTTTAGAGATTATTTTTTCCAACTCTCCATTTTACAGATGAGGTAGCTGAAGCCCATAAAGATAAATGACTTGCTTAAAATTACAGAGATTTAAAAAAAAATTAAAATTACAGAGATCAAGTTTGAAACCTGGTCCTAGAGTTAGAGAAAAAAAAATTCATGGTCAAATTTCATTCATTCTAATAGGTCTAAGAAAATGAATTCTGACTTTTTCTTCCTTTACTAATGGGAATCAGACATTTCTAATAGATTAAAATACTTGAGGTCGGAGACTATCTTGACTTCATTTGTACCCTCAGTGCTTACAACAGTTCTTAACACATAGTGGACATTTGATAAATGCTTACTGAATGATTGATTGTCCAAATAGACAGCAAATACCTTGTTCTATGAGCTATAATTCTCTAAAACTAAGGGATAATTTAAGTGAAAAGATTCATTTAAGAAGGGAACATCAGAGGAAAACAGTAATTTTTCATTTATAAATGTCATCTAACATCTTTATGGGAATAGAAATAAAATTATTTGAAAAATTATAGTTGAAAATCTCAATTTGCTTGTTAGATGAAAATGTATTTAAATTTTTAATGTAATTAAATCCCATTTTACATTTCCATTATTATTTCATAAACCCACACACAACAAGGATGGGAAATGGCTTCGTATATCATCAAGACCACTTAAAAATTCTAATATTGCTCAATAAGTAGTCTGTCTTCATTGAGACACAGTCTCCTATAATTCTATTTAATCCTGGCAAGGAGAGATAGTTAATTGAACAGTTGGGTTTCCAGTTATGTCCATATCCGTTAAAAGTGCACACATAGTAAAATGCAGAATATTGTATATTTCCATTACCTTTGGGAATTTTCAATGATCATATCAGACTTTAAATGTTTAATCTGCCAGACTGACTATGCCATAGGATCAAGTAATCAGCAGACATTTTTAAGGTCATACAGATTTCCTTTTTTCCAAATAGAACTCAGGCCATACCAATTTTCTAGCATAATCTACAATGCTCTCATTTATTAAATACTCCCTACCAATCAGCATTTGATACTATTGGTCAAGTACCATGCTCTCGTAGACATTCCCTCTTTTCTGGATTTTCCTGGTAAAGCCCTGTCTTGAATTTCTTGTATTCTCAATCCCTTTTTCTGGAATATCATCCACAAATATCTCCCCTTAACTATGGGTACACCAAGTCTCTATCTTGTTCTCTATTTTCTTCTTTTAATATGCTCTGTCTAGATTGCCTCATCCCAGCTGCCACATCTAACTGGATTTTTCCACAGGTGCCTCAAATTCAACATGTCCAAAATAAATCACTATCTTTTAAAACCCATCCCTGCCCCATTATTAACTTCCCTATTTTTTTTCCCTAGGGCTTCACCATTCCACTAGTCATCCTGGTTCACAGTCATCCTCAATTCCTTATTCCCACTCACCCCACATAAAAATCGGTTGAAAGATTTTGCCATTTCTACCTCCAAAACATCTTTTACTTATAACCCCACCACACACAGTCAGCACCCTATTTTGGACCTTTGTTACTTCTTGCTTAGATCAGAAATTCTCAAAATGTGGTCCAGGTATCACTAAGGGAGACCATTATTTTTACAATGTTACTAAAACATTTTGATTTCTAATAATTTCTAAATATCAATAAATATAATCTACACAAACAAAACATCTTTGCAGGTCCTCAATACTTTTCAAGCATGTAAATGGGACCTGAAATCAAAAAGTTTAAAAACTTCTGGCCTAGACTATTATAACAACGTACTATTTGCTCTCCTTGCCTCAAGTTTCTTCCCTGTTTAAGCCATCTTACCCAAAATTGCTAAAGTGATTTTCCTAAAACAAAGGTCTGCCTCTGTCACTCCACCACTCAATGAACTCCAGTGATCCTTATTTCCTCTAGAATGAAATATTTCTTCTATTTGACAAGAAAGACCTTCATCACCTGTTACCAATCTGTATTTCCTGACTTCCTCTACATTATTCCCTCTATGTTACAACCACATTGTGATTATATTTCCTCACACACTGTTGTCTATTGTACTTGTGACTTTGTATGTGCTGTCTCCCATGCTTGGAAGGTACTCATACCTCAACTTCTCCTTTTACAGCAGAATCATTATTTATACATGTAGACCTTAAAATTCATGTTGACTTCATAAAACATAGAATCATAGACCATGAGAGGCAGAATAAACCTAAGAAATAATTTACAGGACAGAACCATGATGGTGGCATAAAGCAGGAACTTGTTTGAGCTCCCACTCCAACCACCTCCAATACCAGTAAAAAAAATACTCTAAACATATTTTAGACCTACAGAACCCACAAAGTGACGGAGAGTAACAAATCTCCCATTGAAGGCAGCCGAAGGGTCTATAGCACTGAGCTGGGAGCCAGGCACAGTCACGCATTAGTGGTGAGAGCCCGAACCCAGGGTGGTCCTGACCAGCAGCACAGCCTGGCTAGAGAAGACTTCGGGATTGTCAATAACTGGCAGCTGTGGTGATTTCCAGCCTTCTCAACCCATAAACACCAAAGAGAAAGTAAAAGGTCAGTGGAGAACTCTGTTGATCCAGGATGAGAGAAGTGTCTGGTCCAGCCCCTGCCCCTGGGGGGTGGCAGAGGTGACAGAAGCTGCAACTGCTGCCACTGCTGCTGCTTCCAGCTCCTGGACTAGAGAACATAGGAGGGCCCAAGTGACCATTCAGGGGGTAATCACTCTTGCTCTGACCTGCTTGCATCTGGTCATAGTCTTGGGTGGTGGTCCTGGGGTGAGGAACAGTAGTGTTCCAGAGTTTGTGGTTGCTGTAGAGAGGGTGCCCTCCTCTTAGCTCAGAAAACAGCTCTGACAACAACTGTGAAAACCCCAGAAATTTGGGACACAGCACTCTCCACTCTGGAAGCAGAGTTCTGTTGTATGTAGTTTGTAACTCATGAGACTTTTCTCAGTATGAAGATAGTTGAAGGGAATATATATGTGTGTATGTATGTATATACACACACACGTATACATACTTATTATATGTATAGGAATGTGTATGTGTGTATGAATATATATGTGAGTGTGTGTATATGTGTGTACATACATAGACAGAGGGCAAAGGATCAGTTAAATATGAAGGGATGATATCTAAAAAAACAAAAATAAGAGGGGAGAGAGGAATATATTGGGAGGAGAAAGGGAGAGAGAGAATAGGGTAAATTATCTCAGAAAAGAGCCAAGAGAAAACTGTTACAATGGAGGGGAAGAGCAGGAAGGTGAAAGGGAATGGGTCAACCTTACTCTCATTGGATTTGGCTTAAGGAGGGAATAATATAAACACTCAATTGGGTATCTTATCCTACAGTAAAGTAGGGACAAATGGCATAAGAGGGGGGATGATAGAAGGGAGGGCAGACTGGGGGAGAAAGTAGTTAGAAAAAAAACACTTTTGAAAAGGGACAGGGTCAAAGGAGAAAACATAATAAGTGGGGGTGGGATAGGATGGGGGGAAATATAGTTAGTCTTTCACAATATAACTATTATGGAAACATTTTGTGTAACTACACATGTACAACCTATATTGAATTGCTTGTCTTCCAATGTGTGTGTGTGTGTGTGTGTGTGTGTGTGTGTGCATGTGTGTGTGTGAGGAGTGTAAAAGGTTAAGAAACCGGAAATCAAAGTTTTAAAAACAAATGTTAAAAAAATTGTTTTCTACATGCAACTTGGAAATAAGACAGTCAGGCACTGGGGAATAGAAATCCATCTTGCCCTACTAGAAAGTTAGGGGGAGTAATGGGGGAGGATTTAAGAGAGAACAGATTGGGGGAAAGAGTATTCTGTAGGCTTGGTATCTTGGGGTGGGAAGATGAGGAGAAAATTTGTAAGTCGATATCTTGTGGAAATGAATGTTGAAAACTAAAAAAAATAATTTGGAGAATGTGCAAAAAATAGAAAAACAAAGAATTCAGACTAATTACTCTCTGTACTACTCTCTCTACCAACTGTATTTTATAAATGAGTAGACTGAAGCTGAGAGGGATTTGCTGAACTATGGTGATATCATGCCTACCTTTAAAAAAGCAGGCTTATGGACAGTCTTAGGAAATGTCATTGTTCATTGGTGCTTCTAAAATTCTGTGATCTTAGTTGAGGTCTATCTTAATTTTGACAACATTCATCACTTGTTTAGGCTTGGAAGTATAGCAAATGGGTAACGAAAACAAGAGATGTTTCTCTAAAATACGATAAGTTTCTTCACAAGGGTTTGCTAAAAGCAGTTAGTTAAGGTTTATCTGTGTGCTATCAGCAAATGTTTCAACCTTCAACTTTGATATCTGTAAAATATCAATGACAATATTGATAATATCTAACTTACAGAGTTAATGTTAGGCTCAGATGAAAGAAAAGTAGAAGTCAGTTATTATGATGATGATGCCTAGTGAGGTAATATAGATCCCTGGATTGATCAATGACCTTGAAAACTGAAGACTGTATTCAAATCCCACTTCTAATACTTCTGACCTTCCACAAGCCACTTAACTAGAACGTGTCTGAAGCAAGGCTCTTTTCAGCTCTAGATCTATGATCTTAAGAACTCCTTTGCTCATGATCCTATTAAAAGACAAAACAAGCAACTTGCTTTAGGGAAGTATGGAATGCAAAGACAATTTTGCAGAGACCAAAAGAGGCAGTGGGGAAGTTAGATGGGGTAATAGATAAGAGTGTTGGCCTTGAAGTTAGAAGGACATGACTTCAAATCCAGCTTCAGACACTTAATAGCTGTATGACCCTGGGCAAGTCACTTAACCCTGTTTGCCTAAGTCTCCTCATCTTGAAAAGAGCTAGAGAAGGAAATGGCAAATTTCCTTCCAGTATCTTTGCCAAGAAAACACGAAATGTGGTCATGAAGAATCAAACACCACTATGACAAAACAACAACAGAATGTTTTGTTTGTGTCTGCACCAGGTTACATCTATGGCTTAGTGTAGAGTGCATTTTTGTCTCCATCACTACAGGAGAAAGCAAAAGGGTCAGACAAAGGCATCTCTAATTTTCAAATTATCAGGATGATTAATGTGTTCCACGAAAGAGTAGAAGACATGCCTCATGAAGAAAAAAAAAAAGAGAGAAAACGATATGAAGTGAAAGAAGGGACTTTTTAACAAATTGTATTGGGTGTCTTAAGGGAAGATGTATGTGACAAAGACAAGAATGGGGAAAAAAGGCCATTGAATATTTTTTTACTTTTAAATTCCTTCATAAAGTTGTCCCTTTCTCTTATTTCCCTCTACACATTCTGCAATCCAGTGACATTGGCCTCCAAGCTACTCCTTGCACAAGACACTCATCTCCTGACTGTGGGAATTTTCATTTCTGCCCCCCCCCCCCCCATGCCTGGAACTCTCTCTCATCTTTGCTTCCTGGCTTCCTTCAAATCTCTGGTAAAGTCCCACATTTTGAAAGAAGTTTACCTAGTCCTCTTTAATCCTAGGGTGTTCCCTTTGAGATCATCTCTTCTTTGGTTCTTTATATATTATGTTGTCTCCTCTATTAGACTGCAAGCTCCTTGAGAGCAGGAACTGATTTTTTTCAGGGTATCTGTGGGGTGGAGGTGGGGGGGGGGGAAGGATGTGTGTGTTTGCTTTGTTTTTTTTTTTCTCCAGCACTTACCCCATTTTCACTAGCAACTATATGTTCTTAATAAATGCTTATAGACTGGACCAAAAGATCCTTCCTATAGAATGGATAGCTGGATTATTTCAAAGGGAAACATTCTACTCCAAAGATGGGTGAAGTGAATACACGAATACTGTTAGGTGAAATGATACTTAGTAATGGTGAGAAGATGAGGAGGTTGATGGATGAATACAAACTGAGTGGTACTTAGGTGGCTATTTGTCAAAATGAACAACGCAAAAGTGTGCCACCTTTCTGGAGAACACATCACAGACATGATATGAAGTTTCCCTAACACTTTTCATACATGCTGACAACTATATATTTTTCTAACTTGTATGAAGGCAAATGATAAAAAAGTCATAACTTATAAAATGAGAGGTGGGTTAATAGGGAGGAACTGAGAGGGGGGAAGTGAAAACTTTAAGAACATATAGGTGGGAGCCAAGATGGTAGAGTAGAATCATGAACTTGGCATGGGCTCCCCCTACAAACACTTCCAATACATGTAAAAAATGAATCTAAACAAATTTTAGAGCTTCAGGTCCCACAAAGTGACAGAGAGAAACAAATCTCTGGCTGACGGCAGCATGGAAGGGTCTATCACACAGAGCTGGGAGCAGAGCAAATGAAAAATTAGAAGGCAATGTTAAATATCTCATTGGAAAAACCATTGACCTGGAAAATATATCCAGGAGAGATCATTTAAAAATTAGTGGACTAACTGAAAGCCATGATAAAAAAAAAAAGGAGTCTAGATACCATCTTTCAAGAAATTATCAAACAAAACTTCCCTGATGTTCTAGAACCAGAGGGCAAAACAGAGGTTGAAAGAATTCACTGATCACCTCCTGGAAAAAATTCCCAAAAGAAAGCGCCTAGGAATATTATAGCCAAATTCCAGAATTCCCAGGCCAAGGAGAAAATACTGCTAGCAGTTGAGAAGAAACAATCTGAGTATTGTGGAAACACAATCAAGATTACACAAAACATATCAGCTTCTACATTAAGGGATCAAAGGACTTGGAATATGATATTCTGGAGGTCAAAAGAGCTAGGACTAAAACCACCCAGAAAATCTGAGTATAATGTTTCAGGGAAAAATATGGTCCTTCAATGAAACAGAGGATTTTCAAGCATTCTTGATGGAAAAAAAAAGCTGAACAGAAAAATTTACTTTCAAATACAAGAAGCAAGAGAAGTATGAGACTGTAAACAGGAAAAAAAAACATAAGAAACTTATTGAAGTTGAACTATTTACATTCCTACATGGAAAAGTGATCATTGTAACCCATAAGACTTTTTGAAGTATGAGGAGAGTTGAAGGGAACATATATGTGTGAATATATACTGTGTGTGTGTGTGTGTGTGTGTGTGTGTGTGTGTATATATATATATATATATATATATATATAATATACATAACTGGTTTTGTTTGGCTAGTTATGTGATGAAGAAGAAATTCTTTTATTTGGCTGTTGAAACATTTAAAAAAAAATAGGCCTCTGAATTTTGGCTCTTACCTTGTTTGCCTCATTTACACTTCGGAGGTTTCCATGACACTTTTGCTCAAGATGTCTAGCAAAGAGTTGTAATGGGAGAGGCCTTAGAGCCTTTTTTTTTTTCTCAAAGGACATGTGGCACTAAGGAATGGCTAGGACCTTGGCCTTTTCATTTGTTCTTTTTCATTCTTGGTGAAGAGAGTCGAATTTGACAATGTTTCTTTTTTTCCCCTTATTGAATCCTCCACATTTTGTTTGTTTTTTTGTTTACTTTTAGTATACAACATTCATTTGCACAAGATTTTGAGTTACAAATTTCCTCCCCATCTTTTTCCTAGCCACTACCCCAAAACAGCAATCACACTGAATACACCCTCCCCCAATCTGCTCTCTCCTATATCTTTCCCCATCCTCACTCCAACTTTTCATTAGGGTAAGATGGGTCTCCATACCCTAGTGCCTATATATCTTATTTCCTAGTTGCATATAAAAATAAAAATATTTTTTAAACATTTGATTTTAAAACTTTGAATTCCAGATTCTTTCCCTTCTTCCCTTGTCACCCACCCTTACTACTGGGAAGATAAGCAATTTAATGTAGGTTGTACATGTGTAGTAGTGGATACATTGTGAAAGACTGACTATTTTCCCCTCTGTCCTATCCTGCCAGTCACTTGTTCTACTTTCTACTTTGACCCTGTCTCTTTTCAAAAGTGTGTGCTTCTAACTATCCCTCCAATCTGCCTTCTTATCTACCATTCTCCCTCTTATCCTCTTCCCCCCTACTTTGCTGTAGGGTAAGATACCCAATTTAGTATATATGGTGTTACCTACTTAAGCCAAATTCAATGAGAGTAAGATTGACGCATTCCCTTTTGCTTCCCTGTTCTTCCCATCCATGGTAATAGTTTTCTCTTGTCTCTTTTATATTAGATAATTTATCCTATTTTGTCTCTTCTGATCTCCTCTTATTATATTCACTATACTCCTCTCTCACCTCTTAATATTATTTTTTTAGCTGTCCTGTGCCCTCTGTCTGTGTACACATATATACACACAATCACATATGTATATATATGAAGGTATATCTTCCTATATAAACATATATATGTGTATATACATATAAATATATAAATACACACACACACACATATATATACATATACACATTTATATTCCCTTCAACTATCCTCACACTGAGAAAAACCTCATGAGTTACAACTGTTGATTTTCCATGTAGGAATGTAAATAGTTCAACTCTGATAAGTTCCTTATGATTTCTTTTCCCTGTTTACCTTCTCATGCTTCTCTTACTTACTGTATTTGAATGTCAAATTTTCTATTCAACTCTGTTTTTTTCATCAAGAATGTTTGAAAATCCTCTGTTCCATTGAAGGACCATATTTTCCCCTGAAACGTTATACTCAGTTTTGCTGGATAGGTGATTCTTGGTTTTAATTCTAACTCCCTTGACCTCCGGAATACAATATTCCAAGCCCTTCAATCCCTTAATGTAGAAGCTGCTAGATCTTGTTTTATCCTGATTGTGTTTCCACAGCTGCTGGGGCTTCACTCTCCTGAAGAATGCTCTGGCCGCTGCTGGTTGGGGCCACCGTGGGGCTAGAACCATGGGCTCACTAGGGGCTGGGCTTGCCTCCCAGTGAGCTGAGATGGACCCTTTCTGTAGGCTTGTGGGGCTGCCTTCAGAGGGAGATTTGTTTATCTGTCACTTTGTGGGGTCTGTAGTTCTTAAATTTGTTTAGAATCACATTTCACAGGTCTTTGAGGTGGTTGGGGGCGGGGGGAGTTAATGGAATTTTCCTGTTTCTGTTCCTCCATCTTGGCTCTGCCCCCTCTGACAATGTTTCTAAGCCTGTGGTAAGCAAGCCACAGGAATTTCAGAGTTGGAGTCTAGGTTTTGTAGGCAGTGCAGTCCTGATGTGCCAAGTAGCAAGGATACACCTTTAGGAGTAACATTTAAAACTCAGGGCAACAGTTAACACAGGTGTGTAGTCATCTGAAATGACCCAGAAAACAATTTGGTGGGATCAAGACTATGCAGAAACTGAGTTAAAATGAAACTCACTTCAACCTCTCTACTTCCTGGAATCGAAGGTGATTTAGAGTAGGTTTTGAAGTTTAGGGGTTGGGAGTGTGTATTTCTGCACGTTACTTTGTGGTGTGTATTTGAAGCAAATATCCCTTTGTAAAAAGTCAATCAGTGCTGAGTGATTAAAAGGAAGTAGGGCCCTGGTTACTGGCCCCTAACTATGGGAGGGAGGGAGCAGTGGGAATCACATTATCAGTAAAGCTATGCCACAAACCCCTCATGGCATATTAGAAATCGAAGGGTAATGTATAGGCCTGGGACTCTAGAAAATAGGCTATAGTATAATTACTGAATTCCAGAGAAGTCAAATGATTTGCACATGGTCACACAACTAACAAATGTCTAAAAAGGGATTTGAATCTATCTTGCTAACTCCAACTCCAGTGCTCTATCCATTATGCCATACTGTGATTTTAGAGATAGAGTACTCTAAATCAAAGAGGCTAAAGATAAAATAGAATATGTTGGTTATCATTCTCTTAGAAATCATTCCTAAATGTCAGTATCACCATCTAAAGGAAGTGGATGAATGTACTTTAAAATATTTAAAGTGGGCTACCCATAAAATAGGTTAAAAATTCTTCAAAAAGAATTGTCTTAAAAAAAAAACTGAGTATATTAGCTTTAACACATGGAAAAGAAGTTTTTTCTTAATTCTTTCAGGTGCCACAACAAATAGCTGAAAAGTAAGATCATGTGCTTAACACAGCACATATTTCAGCTACTGTGTAATAGCTTATTTGTTTTTCTAATCCAAAGAAACCTTATATTAAATTCTCCTATGGCAAAAATCAATCTAGATTTTCTGATTTCCCCCTTTTTTCTCTTTTAAGAAATTCCCTGTATCACCAAAATATATCTCATTGCAGTACCTTAATTACTTAATGACAAAGTGAGCACTTTATTAATTAGTATATAAGCAAACATTCCTGGCAAAGGAAACTCTCAATTAAAATTATTTATGAATTTAAATTTCAATAAGAAATTAAAAACCAATCTCTAACTCTTGCACGTGTGTTCTTTGATTATACACATGCCTTTTCAAGTTAAAGTTATATTACATATCTCCAGAGAGACTTAGTGAACTGACACACGTTCTAAAGATTAAAAGCTTCCCTAAGCCTATAAATTTTATGTGATCTTCCCTTCCCTCTATTAAAAGAAAATAGAATTCCCTAAACCTATAAAATTTTTGTGATCTTCCCTTCTCTCTTTTAAAGGAAAGAATAGATTTTGAGGAGAAAAATATACAGATCATTCTTTGAATCCTTTAAATTATTATATGTACACATTTATGTATCATTTCCAACAAAACAAGAGAATAAATAAAAAATAAATCACTCATAATTGTGTATTGAAGTATTTCACTGTTAATAAAAGGTGATTATACCCCATTAAAGAAAAAGCAAAAAAGAGAACAACTGTTACAATACATAATTTATGGTTATTAATGAGGAAAACTTTGCCCTTTAGTGTTGGAAAGTCATTAACTCCTGCTGGGATCAATAGTATCATTTGCAGAATTCCTTTTAACCAAAGTTTCACCTCTCCATTTGTCAATACATATATCTTATTATATTGCTTAGAATAATTAAATAACACCTGGGGAAGGAGGATAGACTGGTTTGGGAAGGGCAAAGATGATAGAGGAAAAGGGAGAGAAAAACTGACAAAGGAAAGGCTAAGTCATCAAAGTTTTCCTAAGTTAATAATTTGGGACATGTTTTCTTTTTTCTTTAAGATAACTGCAATTGGGAAAATATTAGAAAATGTTATACATCATACATCTAACTAAATATCATGAGATAAATGCAAAACTTAATGTATTTATACTGACCCATCCTTTCTTATGAAAGACAAAATTCTGAAATAGTAAAAAAAATAAATGAATAGAATAAATTTCAATATATCACAAATCTGGGAAGCTCTGAATAGTGTATACATATACAAATACATACATACATATATACACATATACGTGTGTGTATATACATATACATACACACAGATATAGAGAGACAGACAGACAGATAGATGATAGATAGATAGATAGATAGATAGATAGATAGATAGATAGATAGAT
>NW_027185860.1:13914096-13988815 GCF_028583685.1 Petaurus breviceps papuanus | reverse complement strand
GATAGATAGATAGATAGATAGATAGATAGATAGATAGATAGATAGATAGATAGATAGATAGATATGGAGAGAGAGAATAGTGCCAGAGGATCAACTAGTTGAGATGTAGCTGTTTAATGTAGATTTATTTTACAGAACTCTTTTGTTTCTTCTTTACTACTTCTTCTATTAAATGGTCTTCTACAAACAGAACTAAAACTATGGAAAGGTTTTTATTTCTCAGAAAGCACAATTGAATGTTTATAGTATGGGTATAACTAGCCCTAGAATCCAACATTTCTTAAAGATTTCAATGAAGCATTAATTATCATTGTTTTTGGCAAGCATATATGGAACTTTGGAAATGACTTGAGCTATAAGAAATGTACATGAATCATATTTAGTCTGCAAATCTTTCTACCAGTAAAAGAAATGTACCTATGAGTCTGGCATATTTTTCCCTTGATAATTTATTATTCATGAATATAAAATATTCAGAAACAAAGACATAATGAAAGACAGATTTTTTTTCTGTTATGCTACATTCTATTTTCATCTTGCTATGCTTGACTTTAAGAATATATAACTATATATCTATGTGTTGATATATAGATAGATACACATAGGTACAGTTAACATTTTAAAAACAGCTAAATTACAAACTAATTGTGAACACTGTGCAAAATTTGATTTACAAAAGGAATTTAGCACAGTTTTTTTAAATAATGAACTGCCTTGTCAACTTTATAATATAAATTTGATTTCCTACTTTCTTTGAATATTAGAATTGGAGGGTTATTATAGATTTTTCCATACCAACCAACTTAAATATTTTACTTCTACATGTTATAGGATTTCATTATCTGAGTAAATCAAGGTACACTACATATATGACTTCTTTACTGATATGATCATTTAACCAAAAAATAACAATTAAAAACTGGTACATATTAGACTAAGATATCTGATATTCAAAATCTTGTGGATGGGGAAGCAACTATAAACCAGTGATGATGTTTATGATTCTATACAAATTTATTCAATTTTATAACTGTGTACAAGATACAGTACTTGGTGAATTGGGAAATACAATTATGAGAAAGATGCTGACCGTTCTTTAAAAAGTTCATATTATCTTCTACCCTTGAGTTCTTCACCCCTTTGTCCTCTCCCTGCCCATGTTTTGTCAAACTTCAACTCTGGGCTACCTCTGCCATCCATCATCTCCAACATAGATGCAATTGAATGCTACTAGAGAATACTGTACAACCATGCAGAGTGATTCATCTACATATTTGTGGTACCTAATTTAGTAAGGCCTTCATGACTACAAGTCAATTTCTGTTTTTCTGAGTTAGTCTACCATATACTTTTCCTTGTCTCTTCAGGTACTTTCAGAGAGCAACTTTGCCTTTCACCTCAGCAAAGGACATTTCATACTTACTAGAGAGGATAATACTATTATTAAAAGCCAACATCTGTAAGAGTACTATAAGGTTTGCAAAGTGCTTTATAAAAATCAAGGATGTTCTCACCACACTCCTAAATTTTCCCTATTCTATATCTCAGAAGCCCTCTGCATTATCCCCTATTGTTTCCTTCCTTGTTTCTATCTCTGAAAAAGTGGTGATCATTCTTCCTGGCAAGGCCAAACACTCTAATTCTGCCTTAGATCATATCACTCCCTACCTTTTCTAGGAAAGTGCCCTGTTTCTCTCTAATTCTATGTCTTTCCTCATCAAAGTCCCTTTATCTATTAATGGTTCCTTCACCGCTGCCTCTAAACATAAGCAGTTCACATTCAATATTTAAACAATGCAACCTTCACTCCATCCGTTCCACCTCTCAGTGGCGGTACCAAAGAAAGTGACAATGAGAAACAAGAAATATGCTTACTCTTCCTGGATCATTTTGTTAGGGGTCATGCATTGATAGATAAGATATATGGCCAGAAGTGATGGAGAACAAAGTAGGCATTCCAGGTGTAGGGCACAAATGATGAGCAACAGGGACCATTACCTGATCCAAGAATGGCAAATGGCCCACCTTGGTAAAAATATAAGGCATGTAAAAGGCAATTATATGTGCCACCATTATTCACCAGGGTTAAAACCTCACAGTCATCTTTTATCCATTTGTCTCCCATCTTCTTGACTCCTGTCTTGATTAGTTAACCAAATCCTATTGAGTCTTCTTTATCAAAACCTCTCACTGATCTTCTTTCTTTTCCATACTCACTGTCTTATTGCCTTTTCTCTAAAATATATTAATGGCAAGACTCATGGTGAAAAATGCTATCCACATCCAGAAAAAGACTAAGGAGTTTGAATGTATATCTAAGCATACTATTTGCTCTCTCTCTTTTGATGGTTTTTTCTTCTTTTTTTGTGGGTTCTCCCATTGGTTCTAACTCTTTATGACTAATTGAAAATATTTTTCAAATTAATGTATATGTATAGCCTATATCAGACTGAACTCCAACTTGGGGAGGGGGGAAGGGAAGGAAAGAAGGAGAAAATTAAGAACTCCAAACCTTATGAAAATGAATGTTGAAAATGTAAAATAAATAAATATATATATACACACACACACACATATATATATATATATATATATATATATATATATATATATATATATTTTAAATGTCTGGGTCAAAAAGTATGGAATTTTAATAACTTCCTTTGTACAATTTCAAATGGTTTCTAAAATGGATTTTTGACTAACAGTTCATCAACATGCCTGTCTTTCCACACTGCTTTCAAACGCTGAGTTTTGCCATATTTTTGTCATCTTTGACAATTTGCTAAGTGTGTTGATGTAGTTCTTATTTATATCTTGGAAAGTAGACTGCTGAATATATTGCACATTCTCCATTAATTTATTATGGAATTTCACTTTTTATCTCTTCCTGCTGGGGTTAATCGATGTTATATAGAAAGGACTTTTGTGGGGGGGTTTTTATACCCTAAGTTTCTTAAAACTTTTATTTCTTCCAATTAATTTTTAGTTTACTCTTTAGTTCTTTTAAATATGTCATCATAATATCTGCAGGGGTAAGACTTTTGTTCTTTGGCTGTGGTTATTCTCTCAATTTCTCTTTTTGGTCTTATTGCATTTCTAGTACTGTGTCAAATAGAAGTAGTGATAGTGGACAGCTTTGTTTCACACTTGAATTTGTTGAAAAGGATTTTAGATTATCTCTGCTAAAATAATAGTAGCCATGCTCTTATGTATACACTATTTATAAGAAACAAATGACTCAGAGGGAAGAGCCAAGATGGCAGTGTAGAAGCAGGAAAACTCCATGAGTTCCACCCATAAACACCTCAAATATGCATTAAATATGACTCTAAACAAATTTTAGAGCTACAAAACCCACAAAGTGACAGAGAGAAACAAATCTTCCACTGAAAGAAGCCCCGCATGTTGGCAGAAAGGGTCCATCACAGCTCATTGAGAGCCAAGCCCAGGCCCTAGTGAGCCCATGGTTTTAGCCCCAGGGCAGCCCTGACCAGAAGCTGCTGGAGAGGACTTCAGGAGAGTGCATCACCAGCAGCTGTTGTGGTTTCCAGAAATATAAACCCACAAATGCCAAAAACAAAGTAAAGGGTCAATGTGGATCTGTGTTGGAACTGGGAGGGGAGGGGCAGTCTAAACCCTGCCCCTGGGGTGAAAGCGGGTGGAGATATGGAGGCCATACAGCCACCACCGGTAGGCTGCTTCAGAGCTCCTGGCCTGAAATTTGTAAGGGGACCAAGCAACCATTTAGAGGGTAATCACTCTTGTTTTAACCTACCTGGATCTGGATCACATTCTTAGGTGGATGTCCTGGGTTGTGTGAAGAGTGAGCCAGAGTTTGTGGCGGCTGTAGAGAGGGCACCCAACTAATAGCTATGGCAGCTGTGAAAACCCCAGTGATTTGGAACAAAGCTCTAGTCTCTGGAAGCAGAGTTCTACTGTGGCAAAGAGCTCTAAAGTCAAGTAATTGAGTGGCAACATGAGCGAGCAAAGGAAGCAAAGCAAGCACAGCCATCCAACTTTAGATTCCATTTTGGGGGGACAAAAATGATCAAAGCATGGAACGGGAGGAAGAGAATGCAGTCAGAACTCTTGCACCAACAGCTTCCAAGAAAAATATGAACCGGTTATAGGCCATGGAAGAGCTCAAGAAGGATTTTGAAAATCAAGTAAGGGAAGTGGCAAAAAACTTGGAAGAGAAATGAGAACAAAGCAAGAAAATCATGAAAAAAGTCCACAAACTAACTGAAGAAAATACACCTTAAAAATAGATTAACTCAAATGGCAAAAAGCCAATGAGGAGTAGAATTCCTTAAAAAACCAAATGTGACAGATGGAAAAAAAATTCAAAAGTCCACTGAAGAGAATAATTCCTTCAGAATTAGATTGCAGCAAAGGGAATCTAATGACTTCATTAGAAATCAAAAGATTCTTAAACATATCCAAAAATATGAAAAAAGATAGAAGGCAATGTGAAATATCTCACTGGAAAAAAACATTGACCTGGAAAAGATCCAGGAGAGATAATTAGAAAATTATTGGACTACCATGATCAAAAAAGGAACCTAAAAATCATCCTTCAAGAAACTCTCAAGGAAAATTACCATGATATTTTAGAACCAGAGGGCAAAATAGGAAAACTCCTAAGAATACTATATCCAGGTTGTGGAGTTCCCAGATCAAGGAGAAAATATTACAAACAGCCAAGAAGAAACAATTTGAATATTGTCGAAACACAATCAGGATAACACAAGATCTAGCAGCTTCTACTTTAAGGAACTGAAGGGCTTGGAATATGATATTTCAGAGGTCAAAGGAGCTGTTATTAAAACCAAGAATCACCTACCAAGCAAAAGTGAATATAATTTATCAGGGGAAAATGTGGTAATTCAATGAAATAGAGGACTTTCAAGCATTCTTGATGAAAAATTCAGAAATGAATAGAAAATATGACATTCGAATACAAGAAACAAGAGAAGCCTGAGAAGGTAAATAGGGAAAAGATATGATAAGGAACTTATCTAAATCAAAGTATTTACATGCCTAAATGGAAAAAGAATAATTATAACTTAAGAAACTTTTCTCTCACTATGAAGATATTTGAAGGAAATATAAATGTGTGTATGTGTGTGTGTGTGTATATATATATATATATATATACACATAGAGAGATATTTATATAGAATAGTATATGTATGTATGAATATACATGTGAATGTGTATATATGTGTGCAGGTATGCATAGACAGGGCATAGGATCAATTGAATAGGAAGGGATTATATTTAAAAGGTGAAATTGAGAGGTGAGAGTGAAATATAATGGGAGGAGATGGGAAGAGACATAATGGGGTAAATTATCTCATGTAGAAGAAGCAAGGGATAACTCTTAAAATGGAGAGGAAGAACCAGAAGGCAAAAGGGAATGGGTCAACCTTACTCTCATTGAATTTGGCCTATGGAGGGAATGACATATACACTAAACAGCCTATCTTGCCTACAGGACAGTAGGGGGGAAGGCGATGGAAGGGAGGGCAGGTTGGGGGGAAGGGTAGTTAGAAGCACACACATTTGAAAAGGGACAGTGTCAAAGTAGAGAATAGAACAAGTGGGGGGTGGGATAGGATGGAGGGAAATATAGTCAGTCTTTCATAATATATCCACTATGGAAATGTTTTGCCTAACTACACATGTACAACTTATATTGAGTTGCTTATCTTCCCAGTAAGGGTGGGTGACAAGGGAGGAAGGGAAAGAATCTGCAATTCAAAGTTTTAAAATCAAATGTTTAAATATACATATCTATCTATCTACATACAGAGAGAGAGAGAGAGAGAGAGAGAGAGAGAGAGAGAGAGAGAGAGATTTTTTTTTTACATGCAATTGGGAAAACAAGATGTACAGGTATTGGGGTATGGAGATCCATCTTGCCCTACCAGAAAGTCAGAGCAGGAATGGGGAAGGATATAGGAGAGAGCAGATTGGGGGAGGGGTATACAATGGGACCACTGTTTTGGGGTGGTGGGTAGGGGAAAAATAGGAAGAAAATTTGTAACTCAAAATCTTGTGGAATGAATGATGTAAACTAAAAATAAACAAAATGTTATTTAAAAAAATAAAAAGAAAAAAGAAACAAATGATTCATTCATTCTCCTTTTATAAAGCATTTTTGTAGAAAAAACTATTGCATTTTGTCAAAAGCTTATCTTATAATGTATTATCACAATTTCTTTATTTTTTTCTTTTGAAATTTTCTTTTTATGTCTGTTTCTTATCCTGTTATTTTGAATATTTTAATTTTTTATGAATATTCACTTAAATTGTTAAGAGTTTTTAGGCATAGACTTGGGTGAAATATTTTCTAATTATATTCTTTATCCTTAATTTGTTGTGAATTCTTTTTTTCATTTTTGTCAATAGTGATTAATCTTTCTTCTTTCCTAAATTTGAGGAATTTAGCTAAAAAGTTTTCTATTTCATTTTTTTAAATAGGTGCTCATTTTATTTATCAACTTGAAATTTTTTTATCTTAAGTTTTGGTGATTTCCTAACTCTTACGTTTTCTATTTTTTATTTAAATGAGGCTTTAAGTCTGTTGATTTTATTGTCTTTTAGTTGCATTTCTGATTCATTGAACTGCTCTTTCCCTTTTTTGTTAATAAAATTATTTAGAGGTATAGATATTTCCCTAAAAATCTGCTTTGGTTACATCCTGTCAATTTTGGAATGTTGTTTCACTGTATCATTATCATTCATGAAATTTTCTGTGGTTTCCTTTATTTGTTCTTTGACGCCAATGCTCTTTATGGCTAAAATATTTCGTTTCCAAATGATTTTTAATAGTTCTTTTACCAGTAGCCCTTTATTTACTCTAATTTAATATCATTATGATTGGTTATAAGAATTATATAACTATAACTATAACAATTGTTTTCAGAATTAAAGACACATTTAATATTGTAAAAAAATATATATTAATGGCTTCTTCAGTGGTCTCATTTTCTGCCAATCTCCCTCTTTTTCAATTCATTTTGCATATTGCTATTAAACTTTTCTTCATATTATTTAGATCTGATCTGATCACTCTTATGGATCAAAAACCTTCAATGGCTGACTACTGCTTGCTAAGGAAAGTTCAAATTCCAAAATTTTCCCAATCTACATTATATTCTACTATCTTTCTGTAAACACCCTACATTTCCTCCAAAATGACCCTATACTTTCATACTTTTTTTCACAGCATTCTTTCCACTTTAATTTTTCTTGTCCAACATTAATCATCAAAATTGTATCCTTCAACAACCATTTCGATTCCAATTTCACCATGAATTGTTCCCTAACAAATCAAGTGAGAAGGGATTTCACTCATTTCAGAAGTTCAGTAGCACTTTTTACCTCTATTATAATTGCCTTTCTTTATCATTATGCATATACTTGACTTATCTTCAAGATTTAGAGGGGTTTTCAGTGAAAGCAACTTATTTTGGTCCTTTATATATTCCCCATAGCACCTAGGAAAATGCATTGTACATTTTTATGAATTCAATTAATGTCTTATGTACATAAAAGTCATCTAAAATGTCTATCTATCTATCTTTCTCTCTATCTTTCTATTTTCTGGGGGTTTTTGGAGTGTGGGATCTGGGTTTCTTTATCTTGTGCAGACTGAAAATTCAATGGCCACTTATGGGGGTTTCCAACCTATGACATTTCACCACTCCTTAGGTAGCCTGGTGGCCCCCCAATCCCAGCAACTCAATATACTGGTACTGGATTTAGTGTATACAATCAGTCAATTTATCTCACTGCTAACCAGAACAACTGAAATTAAGAGATGCACCAGTAGCAGGGATTACAGGCATATGCCACCACACCCAACCAAAATCTATTTTCTGCATTGAAAGACTTAGTGTTCACTAAAAGGTTATTCAAATTTCATAACAATGCTCTTTATCCAGGAAACTTGAAAAGGAGCATATTGCCTTTAAATATGAATGAAATTTACCAAAAAGCAAGATGTTAGGAGTTTTTCATGTCTTCATAAATATGCGTTAACTAGAAACTTGCAAAATTTTAATTAAAAAGATATACTGCACACTTTAATATTTTTTTATATTTTTAAGTTTTATTTTATTTTAGTTTAGTTTACACCATTCATTTCCACAAGATGTTGAGCTCCCCATTTTCTCCTAACCACCACCCCAAAACATTGATCCCACTGAATATCCCCTCCCCCAATCTTCACTCTCCTATGTCTTCCCCCATCCCACCTCTAACTTTCCAGTAGGGCATGGGGGATCTCTATGCTCTAGTGCCTGTATATATTATTTCCCAGTTACATGTAAAATAATAATACTAATAATATATATATATATATATATATATATATTTAAAAAATTGATTTTAAACCTTTGAATTCCAGATTCCTTCCCTACCTCCCTTGTTACCCACCCTTACTGGGAAGACAGGCAATTCAACATAGCCTGTACATGTGCATCCATTCAAAACATTTCCATAGTGCACATATTGTGAAACACTGACTATATTTCCCTCCCTCCTATCCTGCCCCCTCTTGTTCTATTCTCTACATTGATTCTGTCCCTTTTCAAAAGTATGTGATTCCAACTTCCTTCTCCCCCAGCCTGCCCTCCCTTCCATCATACCCCCTCTAATCCTCTTCCCCACTACTTTCTTAAACGGTGAGATACCCTAGTTAGTATGTATGTGATTCTCTCCTTAAGCCAAATTCATTGAGAATAGGGTTGACTCATTCCCTTTTTGCCTTCTTGCTCTTGACCTCCATTGTAACCATTTTCCCTTGCCATTTCTATATGAGATAATTTACCCCATTCTATCTCTCCCCAACACTTCTCATTATATTCCTCTCTCACCTCTTAATTTCACCTTTTAAGTATCATCTCTTCCTATTCAACTAGTCCTGTACCCTATATCTATGAATACTTGTACCTTATGTACACATTATCATATATGCATTCATATGCCCATATACCCTCCTATGTAGACATATATGTATACATATATAGACACACACACACATACACACACATATCCACACACATTTCTATTGCCTTCAACTATTCTCATACTGAGAAAAGTTCCATAAGTTAGAGTTATCGTTTTTCCGTGTATGAATGTAAGTACTTCAACTTTGATAAGTTCCTTTTGATTTCTTTTCCCAGTTTACCTTCTCATGCTTTTTGTAACTGAATGTCAAATTTTCTCTTCAACTCTGGTTTTTTCATCTAGAATGCTTGGAAGTCCTCTATATCATTGAATATCCATATTTTCCCCTGAAACATGATACTTATTTTTGCTGGGTAGGCAATTCTTGGTTTTAATCTCAGCTCCTTTGACCTAAGGAATATCATATCCCAAGCTATTTGATCCTTCAGTGTAGAAGCTGCCATATCCTGTGGTATCGACATTGTCTTTCCACAATATTAAAATTGTTTCCTCCTGGCTGCTTGTAATATTTTCTCCTAGATCAGGAAATTCCAGAAGCTGGCTATAAAATTCCTAGGAGTTATATTTTGGGGGATGTTTTTCAGGAGGTGATCAGTAGATTCTTTCAACTTCTATTTTGCTCTCTGGTTTTAAAACATCAGGGCAATTTTCTTTGAGAATTTCTTGAAGCATGATTTCTAGGTTCTTTTTTTGATCATGGCTTTCAGGTAGTCCAATAATTTTAAAATTATCTCTCCTGGATCAATTTTCCAAGTCAGTGTTTTTGTTTTTGTTTTTGTTTTTCCCAATAAGATATTTCACATTGCCTTCTATTTTTTCATTTGTTTGTATCTGTTTAATAGTATCTTGATTTCTCATAAAATCACTAGCTTCCATTTGCTCCAATTTAATTCTGAAGGAATGATTCCCTTCAGTGAGCTTTTGAGATTCTTTTTCCATCTGGCAAATTCTGCTTTTTAAGGCATTCTCATTAGTTTTTTGAGCCTCTTTTGCCATCTGAGTTAGTCTATTTTTTAAGGTATTATTTTCTTCAGTCAGGTTGTTGACCCTCATATTATAATTTTCTTCCATTATTCTCATTTCTCTTCACAATTTTTCCTCCACTTCTTTTATTTGGTTTTCAAAATCCTTCTTAAGCTCTTCTATGGCCTGTAAGCAGCTTATTCTTTTCTTGTAAGCTTCTGGTGCAAGAGTTTTGAATGTGCTGTCTTCCTCTTGTTCCATGCTTTGATCCTTTTTATCCCCAAAAAAGGTATTCAAAGGTGGATTACTGTGCTTGCCATGCTTCCCTCATGTGCTTATGTTGCTACTCAATTACTTGACTTTTGAGCTTTTTGCCAGAGTAGAACTCTGCTACCAGAGAGGGGAGCTTTGTCCCAATCGCTGGGGTTTTTTCAGCTGCTGAAGATATTAATTGGGTGCCTTCTCTGAAGCCTCCCCACA
Source organism: Petaurus breviceps papuanus (assembly GCF_028583685.1). NCBI lineage: Eukaryota > Metazoa > Chordata > Mammalia > Diprotodontia > Petauridae > Petaurus > Petaurus breviceps. The sequence goes on along the minus strand of NW_027185860.1, from coordinate 13,978,390 downwards.
CTCGGGCAAACTGGTCTCACATCCCATGACCTCTACCCTATACCACAATCTAGACCCAAGCAGGTTAATGCAAGAGCAATTACCCCTCGGACTGGGTGCTTGGCCCTCCTGCAAACTGCAGGCCAGGAGCTCTGAATGAGCTACATGGCAACAGCTGCACAGCCTCTTCTCACCCCGGAGGCAAAGGTAGGATGAATTCCCATATTCCCAGGTCCCAAAGTTCAAAACACACTGACCTCTCACTTTGTCCTTAGCATCTATGAGTTGATAGTTCTGAAAACTACTACAAATGCTGGTGATATGAAGTCCCTCCACACACAGCCTGCTCAGGACCGCCCTGAGGCTGAAACCTTGGGCTGGAGCAGGGCTGGGCTTGTTTCCCAGAGTGCTGTGCTGGCCACTTCCTGCCTGCTTGCTGGGCTGTCATTAGCTGGAGTTTAGCTTTTCTCTGTCATTTTGTGGGTTCTGCAGGCAGCTCCATCTAGTCCCAGCCCTGTAGTGTTAGGCCTGGAAATGCCCCTTGCTGTTGGTGGGTCAACTTGCTGCCACATTGATCATGCCTCGTCAGGGCCTCTCCATGCCCTGGCTTCCAGGCCTCTGCACCCTGCACACTTTTAAACAAGAAAAAAGCTTCCTACATTACAGGGAGCACAGTTTCTTAAAGTTTGCTCTTATATCAGAAAAAAAAAAACATACCCAGTGAAAAATTGTATCTAATTACAAATTTAAACCTTCCCAATGCTAAGAAGGGCTTTCTGTGCCAAAGCTAAATATCTTACTACAGTTTCTCTTTCCTTAGAAGTTTTAAAGATCAGAACTGAAGTACATTGGCTCAAGGCAGGCTGACTGCATGATATATAGAATATGGAATAGCAAATGTTATCTAATGCATCCACACACAATATAATTGATTTGCCAGAGCACATAACATTGATATGATAGAGGTTTCATTGTGTCTGTTGAAAGATCATTGACATAACTTAGTGAGAAGGGCCCAAGTGTTATTCCAGCAAGTGGCCTAGATCTATTCAACAGAGAAACACAGTACAGACATCCAAGTCGGATATCACACTGATGTGATGCAAGGAGCTATCACAATGTCACTTTGCCTTCTCTGCAATGAAAAACTCTAAATAGGAGGGCAGCTAGGTGGTGCAGTGAATAGAGTCCTAGAGGTCCTGGAGTCAGGAGGACTGGAGTTCAAATCTAGCCTCAGACACTTAACACAAAAACTAGCCATGTGACCTTGGTCAAGTCACTTAACTCCAATTACCCTCCAAAAAGAAAAAAAAAAACCTCTAAAGAAAAAAAATATGTGTACACACATATCTATTGAAACAGAGAGAGAAAATAAATTAGAAAATAATTTACATAAATAATAAACACTTTGTATTATTTTATTATTTTTCAAATTCAGAAAATCCAAAATCTTTGTTTTGTTGTTTCTTCCAATAAATAAAACAAGAATACAAAGCACTAATTTTTACAGCTGAGCTAGAAATTTGGAAGTAAGGGCAGAGCCAAGATGGTGGCATAGACATAGGGAAAATCTGTGAGTTCCCCCCCATAACCACCTCATATACCATATAAATATGACTTTCAACCAATTTTAGAGCTTCAAAACCCACAAAGTGACAGAGAGGAACAAATATCCCACTGAAGGCAGCCTGGAAGGTGGGCAGAAAGGGTCCATCAAAGCATGCTGGGAGTGGAGCCCAGCCTTGTGTGAGCACATGGTTTTAGCCCCAGAGCAGCCCTGAGAAGCAGTGGCTGTAGCAGACTTCAGGAGAGTAGATCACCAGCAGCTGTGGTGGTTTCCAGAATTATCAATTCATAAATGCCAAAGACAAAGTAAAAGGTCAGTGTGGAACCCTGTTGAAACTTCAGGGGAATAGCAGCTCTGTCCGGCCTCTGCCCACAGAGTTCAAAGTGGTGGAGGTGCTGCAACCATGCAGCCACCTCCATGTGGCTGCTTCAGAGCTTCAGGCCTGCAGATCATAAGTGGATTAAGTGACCATTCATATGATAATCACTCTTGCATTAATCTGCTTGGATCTGGAATGCTATCTTGGACATATGTACTGGGTTTTATGACCAGTGAACCAGATTTTTGTGGCGGCTGTAGTAAGGTTACCCAACAAATAGCTCCGTCAACTGTGAAAACCCCAGCAATTTTGGACAATCCTCTTGTGTTTGGAAGCAGAGTTCTACTGTGGCAAAGAACTAAAAAATCAAGTAACTGAGTGGCAACATGAGCAAGCAAAGGAAGCAAGGCAAACACAGAAAACAAATGTTAGATTCCTTTTTGGGGACAAAAAAGATCAAAGCATGGAACAAGGGGAAAGCAACAAATCAGAAATCCTGCATCATAAGCTCCCAAGAATAAAAAAATAAATTGGTTACAGGTCTTGGAGGACTTCAAGAAAGATTTTAACAATCAAGTAAGAGAAGTGAAGGAAAAATTGTGAAAACAAATGAGAATAATGCAAAAGAATCACAAAAAGCAAGTCAACATTCTGACTGAAGAAAATAACTCCATAAAAATAGATTAACTCAAATGGAAAAAGAGGCCCAAAAAGCCAATGAGAAGAATGCCTCAAAAAGCATCATTTTCCAGATGGAAAAATAATTTCAAAAGCTGACTGCAGAGAATAATTCCTTGAGAATTAGATTGGAGCAAATCGAATCTAATGACATTATGAGAAATCAAGATACTATTAAACAGATCCAAACAAACAAAAAAATAGAAGACAATGTGAAATATCTCATTAGAAAAAAAAACACTGACCTGGAAAATTGATCCAGGATAGATAATTTTAAAATTATTGGAATACCTGAAAACTATGATCAACAGAAAAATCTAGACATCATCCTTCAAGAAATTCTCAAGGAAAATTGCCCTGATGTTTCGGAACCAGACAGCAAAATAGAGACTGAAAGAATCTACCAATAACCTCTGGAAAAGTCTCCAAATAGAAAACTCCTAGGAATGGTATTACCAGGTTCTGAAGTTCCCAGATCAAGGAGAAAATATTACAAGCAACCAGGAAGAAACAATTTTAATATTGTGGAAACACAATCAGGATAACACAGGATCTGGCAGCTTCTACACTGATGGATTCAAAGGCTTGGTATATGATGTTCCAGAAGTCAAAGGATCTGGGATTAAAACCAAGAATCACCTACCCAGCCAAACTGAGTATCATGTTTCAGGGGAAAATATGGTCATTCAATGAAATAGAGGACTTTTAAGCATTCTTGATAAAAAAAAAAAAAGCAGATTTGAATAGAAAATCTAATATTCGAATATGAGAAGAAAGAGCAGCATGAGAAGGTAAATGGAAAACAAATAAGGAACTTATCAAAGTTGAATTATTTATATTTCTACATGGAAAAACTATAATTGTAACTGAAACTTTTCAGAGTGAGAATAGTTGAACGGAATATAAATGTGCATATATATACATACATATACACACACACACATATATATGTATACATATATACCATATGTCTGCATAGGAGGGTATTTGGGCATATGAATACATATGTGAGTGTGTGTATATATGTGTAAAGGTGTACGTAGACTGAGGGTAGAGGATCAATTGAATAGGAGGTGAAATTGAGAGGTGAGAGAGGAATATAATGATAGGAGATGGGGAGAGACAGGATAGGGTAAACTATCTCATACAAAAGAGGCAAGGAAAAATGTCAATCTTTCACAATATATCCACTATGGAAATATTTTTCATAACTACACATGTATAGCCTATATTGAATTGATTCTCTTCCTAGTAAGTGTGTGTGGTTAGGGAGGAAGGGAAAGAATCTGGAATCCAAAGTTTTAAAATCAAATGGCTAAAATATATACATATATTTGATTATGATTTACATACAACTGGAAAATAAGATATATAGGCACTGGGGCATAGAGATCCATTATTCCCTACTGGAAAGTCAGAGGGGGAATGGGGCAAGGATTGCTACCCCTACTTTTTTTTTTTTTACTTTAGCTGAAGCATAATATATTCTACTCCAGCCTTTGACCTTTACCTATTCCCTTGTTTCAAATGTTTCCTTTAGACAGAATAGTGTAGCATTGTGATTTTTCATCCATTCTGCTATCCACCTCTGGTTGTTTTTGTTTTGTTTTGTTTTGTTTTTTACCTTTTGGAGGGCAATTGGGGTTAAGTAACTTGCCCAAGGTTACACGGCTAGTTTTTTTTGTGTGGGTGTTAAGTATCTGAAGCTGGAACCGAACTCAGGTCCTCCTGACTCCAGGGCCGGTGATGTACTCACTGCACCCCCTAGCTGCCCTCCCCAACTCTTTTTTATGAGAGAATTCATCCCATTCACATTCACAGTTATGATTGCTATCTGTGTCTTCCCTGCATCCTATTCCCTCCCCTGTTTATGTTTTAATTTCTTCCTTCTCCCTTCCCCTCCTTAATAGTTTTCCTTTTGACCACTGCCTCCATCAGTGTTCCCTCCCTGTGCCCCCCTCTTTACCTATCCTTTCACCTTACCACTGTTTCCCTCCCTTCTAACCCCCTCAGCTCCCCCTCCCTTACCCTTAATACTGCCTGTAGGGCACAATGGATTTTTATACTTGTATCCCTCTCCCTCCCTCTTTTTCCATTTTTAATGAGTTTTTCTATTTTTTTTACATTAGAATCCTTAACTTAACTATGTTGATCCCTCAAGTTCATATGATGTTCATCTCCCTACCTTTTTCCCCTCTACTATAATATGATTTTATGCCTCTTTGTGTGGCATAATTTACCTTTTTTCTGCCTCATCCTTTCCTTTTCTCCCGTTACAGTCCCATTGTGCCACTTAATTAAGTTTTTTTATCATCAGATTAGTGGGTTTATACCCACACTGTCTATCCATGTATATTCCTTTTAAATGTAACAATAATTATATACATTTCAACATGGACAGGTATCAGCTTCTTATTTTTTCTTCTTCTTTTTTTTTAATTTCCATAAGTAAATATTTAGAAAAATGTTCAAGATCTGTGAGAGTATAAAGTTTGTCAAACTGAACATAAAATATCTAGAGATATAGCCATAATGGCATTTAACACTTAAAGAGGGAATTGTTTAAAATAAAAGATAAGATAAATTTATAACTATTTCATCATTTCCTTAAATGTCTCCTTGTTTCCCTCACATTTCTAAAATTTGTTTTTATTTGATTATAGAAGTAAATGCATAAGATGTTTGTTTATAGATTAATGAACTAAGATTCATACGAAGATTTTTAAGCAAATAATTTATTCATTGTTTTTATGAATATTGAACTATAAAATTGAAGATAAACAGAAAATCTTAGGAAAAATAGATTCCCCACCATCTTTTGTTAAAATAAATAATATCAGACTAATGCCTTGTGTTAAGGTGGGGCATGAAAAGAACCCATTATTTAGCTTTAGATACATGTAGAACAAAATTCTTCTACCTTGTTTTCATTACTGTCTACCTCAGAAAACAAATATTCACATATGCAAACATGAAGGATCATTTCAGATTCATTCTATTAGCTTTGCTATAAATTAGCTTTAAATCTGTAAAATAATAAAAATAAAATAATACGAATAGCACAAAGAATGTCACGACATCATCGCAAGATTAAATTTTGATATCTGAAAAAAAGTTAAATTTCTAAGACCTTTACTTTTCCATTATGTATGTATGTGTGTGTGTGTGTGTGTGTGTGTGAGTATTTAAGTTTGTATACATATGTTCTTAGAGGTGAGAGGACTGCATAATGAAGTCCAGGAAGACAAGGGGTAAAAAGTGGTGTCTCAACTTTTTCTGAAGTGAAATTGTTTTCATGCCCCTGTAAATCAAAAATTTGCAAGAGAGTGTAAAAAAATTGTGACATAAATGCACCTTTGAGGTGACAAAAAGGTTTGGCAAATTTCCACCCAAAGACTTTGGGAATTCAGCCTACTCCAGAGTGAATTCTAAGGCATAGAAAATAAAGGTCACAGAGGAATCATTGACAGACCTTAAATTTCAGTGTACAAGCAGATTTGGTTATATCATTTGAAGTTATATTCATCCTTATATTTCCTATAATAATGACATTTTAATTTCAGTATCAGTAGGTTTCCTAGCAAGATGTTATTTCCACAGGAGTAGACTATGGATTTTAATCTCTATCGGGAAAAATAGCTTCAGTAGAATTGTGATTCTTGACCTGAAATTGCTCTCAAAACTCTGAGCTCATATTTCAACATGTATCTCTATTAGATGAAGACTATCAGCTTGAAATTTGATTTGCATTAAGTGTGATTTTTAACTCTGCCAAGTCTCCCCTTCTCCTTCATATACTTAACTGATTAAGGAAGCATCTTAAATGAATAAACGCAAGTTTATTGAGATCAAGATGTTCTTACATGCAAGGAGAAGTTGTTTCCTAAAATAGAAAAATGTAATTAATTTTTCTGATGCAAAGAAAATGAGACTAGGGCTTGGGAATTATAGTGATCTTGAAGTTACCTCTAGACTATCTCTTAGCGAAAAAAACAAAATAATACTACTGGCTATTGAAATGACATACTAGCAATTTTCTTTTACTTTTGTATGAAACAAAAAATTTTCTTTTAACTATGGGTATAGGTCAAAGAAGTAGTTCTATACAATGAAAGAAAAATAATGCTATTTCATTCACTTATATGTGGGTAACTCCTGTAAGATGTCAGGTGAGTTTAAAAAACATACTGACACTTCTTACTTTTTTTTTTTAAGATTTCAACATCAGACTGCTTTGTTATACAAAAAGAAATATTTTTATTATTGCTTGTTATTATTTTGTTCCTCTAAATGTGCCTTTTTGAAAATTTTAAAGAACATATAATTTCTATAAAGAGTTCTCAGTTTGGGAATTTCTTTATTTTCAAGACTGCTAGAAAATAATAAAAGTGACTTTAAGGATAAAGTGAACTTTGGCTTATGCATCAGAGCAGTGCTACATATATTTCAACTAAGATGGGAATCAATTTATCAGTAATCTCTGAAGTCAAACACCACTAAGATGATCACCTAGTTCATGAATGATGTGAAAATACTCACTAGAATGGTACTAGAGACCACTAGATATTGGAAGATACAACTAATCACTTTCTTCATCATACTCTTTTATTACTCTTTACTAAGATTACTAATATTACTCTTTACTAAGTAGTAAATTCATACTGGGTCATATAACTGAGTTTGTCAGAGGCTATTTTAACTAGTAAAAAAAAACTTCCTCTTGGGCAATGAGGGAAATGAAAAATTTTAGTTTTACAAAATAGCAACTCAAACATAACATTTTATCCTTGATTAAACTGGAAAATAACACTATATTTTAAATTTTATATTGCTTCACTTATCATCTCACTTTTGAAGCAAGTTTATCTTCTTAATTTAATTTATACAATAAATACATTACTGAAATGTATTTGTATTTTCAAAGAACAAGCAAAAGTAGTAGAAGGAACTCAACTAAGAGAAAGAAAACCCAGGTTCAGGGTCCTGGTTCACACAACACCTGCCACATGAAAGTGGATACCTAAAATATCTAAGACTTATTTCTAGAGATTAAAAATTGTGCTATTTATTCTATAAAATTTTTCTGGAGAAAATACGATGTAACCATGAGTTATTGTCAATCAAATTATATTTTCCACACTAATGATTGATCTTCATTTCTAACTAAGTGCTAATTATAAGTGAATCTTTATATTCTGGTTTTAAGTTTCTCAGTCCCACAGCTTCTTTACCAAGAATTCTATAAACACTATGTGTAAGGCCTGCAGAAGAGCTCATCTTTTGTAGGAACATTACTATAAAACATTCTGCAAAATGAAGAGTACTTTTGTGGGGCAAGTAATGATAGGTTAGTTAAGTTAATTTGCAAATTTGCTCTTTCTGCTGTAGTTATCCTAAAAGAGGTCATATATGTACAGTATGAGGTGTGCAAAACAATTCCCTCTTGATAGAAATTATTTCTATTTGATAGCATAAAATAACATTTTAGTTTCCAAATGCCAAGGTAAGATTTTTCTGAAACTGTCATCCCTATCATGCATTGCTCTGTGAAAAAAAAAAATCAGTGAAGGATTAACTAATAAGAAGAACAACCAAAAAGATATTTAGGAGTACTGATTGCATGAAAAACAAACATTCTGGATGCTACTGTCACTATCCCTGGACTGAGGTATCATAATAACGTTGCACTGAAATTTTAACAATCTGAGCATGCTAGGTTTTGTCCCACTAAACTGAAATGTCAAAAGCAATAGCTACTGTCTTTGACCCCACTGCACTAGATGACAAACTCTTGACCCTTTCCTTTATCTGTTCCTCATTGTCAATTTTACCTACTGTGGTCATTTTGTATTCCAGAGCATCAGCTGGTCAGAGTGGGCCTGGGAATAGAAGTATTAGCATCTCAAAAGATCAACTCAGTCCACTTGATTACCTATTCACTCGAATTAATTAATTTTTAATTCTGCTCTACCTCAGCCCTTATCAATCAAGTGTCTGCGTGCAACAGAAATATTCACTGAAATATGACACTGTCGGTGGCAAGAGGGTACCTGATTAGAGTTTCAACCTGAGCAATCTGTCACTTTGGAGACAAGAAAAAAGCAATTTTTTTCCTCACAGGAATTCTTGCAAAATATTGCCATGATTAATTATGCTACTTCATAAATGTCATGAAGGAGAGGTGGAGGCAAGGGCTTGTAGTGGTTTTGCAATCTATAATTCAAGAGTAAAGATTCTGAAATGCCAGTCTGACAAAAATCCTCTTAGCCCAGTTGTTCTTTTTTCATTTTATTCTTCTCTATTATTTTCAATAAAAAGAACAGCCCCTCTATAGTAAGAATATATATAAACGATAGCAACAGTATTTTTTAAAAAAAATTAATAGTATTTTCCCAATTACATGTCAAGACAATTTCTAGAATTTGTTTTTACAAGATTTTGAGTTCCAAATTTTTCTCCCTCCCTCTCTCGCCGTTTCTGAAAATGGTAGGCAATTGGATATAGGTTATACATGTGCTATCAGGTAAAACATATGTCCATGTTAGTCACAATTCTGAAAGCGAAACAGATCAAAAGGAAAAAAAATATGCAAAAATGAATAAAGGGAAAATATATTTTGATCTTCATTCAAAATTTATCAGTTCTTTATCTGGATGTAAATAGCATTTTCCTTCATGAGTCCTTTGTCTTGGATCACTGTGTTGCTGAGAAAAGTTGAGTCATCCATAACTGATTATCACACAATGTTGCTGATACTGTGTACAATGTTTTCCTGGTTCTAGTCTTTTCACTTTGCATCAGAATCTGAAATGTCTGTTCATCATTTCTTACTGCACAGCAGTATTTCATTACATTCAAATACCACAGCTTGTTTAGCCATACCCCAAATAATGGGCATCCCCTCAGTTTCCAATATTTTTAACTACAGCATTTTAAATTAGGGCAATAGTACCTGATAAATAGTGGACTTGCTAAGATCTCTTAAATGTAAGGCAGACATTTATGAGGTTAGTATATTTCTATACTATAAAATATCATTCTTGGGTCTGGTGAGGAAAATGGTTTTGGCCTAAAAGGTTAAGATATTACTTTCAGATACTGACAGTTCATTAAAAATACTTCAATTTCTAACTCTGGTCTTATGCTATCTTTAAAAAAAAATTCATCAGCAAAAATATGCCTCTAGACTTCTTTTTCCCCAATTCACTGAAATAACTCTAAAGAATGAAACTTGTATTAAAAAAGTATTTACTTTGAACAGCACAATCCTCTGTCAGTTACTTACTTTTGATATTCCATAATGTAATTTATACAGATATAGAAGCTGCATATGAGATTTTCTTGAAAATGTTAAACTGCCAAGTCCAGATAGTCTGAGATTAAAGGTGTTCAGGCACCACAGCACTCTTTGAAACTGAGATCATTTTGTTAGGAGAGGGAGAATGAGAAGCTAGTATTTAGTCAAATCTAGAATCCACTTAAACCTTGTCAGGTCTGAATTTCTAACCCAACTTAAGCTGTTTGATGTGGTGTACAATGAAAGGGTTTTTGTCTCTGAGGAGATTAAGTCTAGATTCACTGTCATACAGCAGGCTTTAAAAAAAAACGACACAACAACTTAAAGATATTCAAGTCCACTGTGTTAAACACATTACTTTAACAAACATCAGATTAATGTATATGTGTGTGTATTCAAATACATACATAGTTTATGTGTGTGTGTGTGTATATATATATATCTTTAAGATATGCATACATACTGCTTTACAAAAAGTATTTTATTTAATCTTCAGAACAACCATGGCATAATACGTAGAGAGCCATACTCAAAACCTGAAAGACCTGGGGTTCAAGTCCTATCTTTGACATATACTGAATGTATTACTCTATCCAAATTACTTAACTTTTTAATGTTCTAAATGCTACCATGTCTGATGAATCAAAAATATTTAATCACCATGGTATTCTTTATAACTGAGACAAGTTGGTTGAGAAAGGGCAGCTAAGACTGTAAGTTTCAGAGAAGGTGCTGAATATCCTCACTTGCGAGCTCCCTAGTACAGTGAAATCACAGGACCAGTCACCTAGCAACCCTATCAGTTTGGTACTAAACATATTATCATCCCCACTTTACAAATGAGGAAATTGAGACCTAGAGAGATTAGGCAATTTCCTCACAGTAACACAGTAAGTGTAGGGAGATCTGAATTGAGGTCTCTGTAGACTTCAAGTGGCATGTACCTCTACTATACCAGGCAAAATAGGTCAATGTTAAAGAAATCTAGTGAGAACTCTCTGTTATAATGTATAGAAAATGGAAAGCAAGTAATCTTAACTGATATTTATCAAAGAAGTTTTTGATAATTTTTTAACAAATACTTTGAAATTATTTTACCAGTATTCAGAGAAATATTTCTAGGCCTTTTATATGAAACATATTATATATATATATATATAAACATATTCAAAATAATACATTATCTTCAATATAGTGATTGTTAATGCCAAGTCTTTGGGGCTGGAACTTACTCACTGTTACACTAAGTAATATAACTTCCTAAAATTTAAATTGGTTTGAGACAACTATCATTTAACAGGAACTAGGCCATCCATAGGCAAATCGCAATATGAAGGACACTAACTGCTTGATAATGAAATACCTTCTGTTACTGAATATCACTACACACAAAACTGGGTTTTTAAGGGAAATGGTATGGTTTCTAACCATAAAAGGGTTTGCTAAAAGAACAGTTTTCCATAAATCTCAGACAGGCTTAAGAGCTATACTATCTAAAGATGAAATGATGGTATAAATTGCTTAGCACACTGTAGAAAAAAAAATAAATAAATTTTGATTTTTATTGAATTGACAGCTTCTTACATCCCCCAATAGCTTCAAGACATATATAGTACAAAAGTGTCTGTGATTTCCCAAAACTAAATTGCTAAGTGATGACTTTAGAGTCTAAGGCAAATACTTTACATTGTGCTGTTTCTCTGGCAGACAACTTTGGGACAACTGCCAAAGTGTACACAAGTTGGCCTTACATTTCCATCTGGCAGCGACATGCCTTGTCATTCCCACCCTTTGCTTCTCCCCATTCCTCATCCCTGCTCTTCCCCCTCCCATTTTAACCTCCAACACATACTAAAGGATGCTTTTAGTTTTAGTATTCCATAGTATAATCCACATAAATAAGAACCTTATAATCTATTTCCTAATATTGACATTGCTCCTCTTTTAAATATCTCAACATGGGGAATATGCTCTCCCTTATTCTTGATTCTAATTCTAATTAGTTTTAAACATAAATTTGTCTAACCTCCCTCATGTTACCATAATACTCACAAAGGAGTCAGCTTCAAGTAGCTTGCTATTTTCCTAGGAATCTTATACCCCAAAAGTAAATAAATAAATTTATGTATTCATATATATACATTCACACAAATACACACACATGTATAACAGACATATGTTTATAACATATGTATGTATGTGTGTGTAATATTACAATGGGATGCATTAAGAAAAAGATTCCTGACTATGACAATATTTTGCAGCAATTAAGCTAGCACATTAAAAACAATAATATTCTTCTCTTTATTTATGTTGAATCTCCACTGAAACTCCACTTGAAAACTTTTCAAGAAGTCAGTTCACTGTTCAAGGGAAAATTGTCTTCTGAGGACACTGCACACTTCCACAGAGATAGGAGTCATTTTTACAAGAGGACATAGATGAAATGATACCATTAAAGGCCAACCAAGACTTCAACTAGTGTGAACCATCAATAATTTTTAAGCCTACAGATACTATGTTAGAAACAGTTAATATTTCACAATGTGTAAAGCACCATGGCTACAAATGTTTAAAAATATGGACACAGTACCTACAGAAAGAGACATATAGTTAGGTAGGAAGGTGAGACACATACATCAATACTTTTTTTGTCCCTGGAAACTAAGACACAAAGAGATTAAGTGATTTACCTGGGTACACTCAGTTATTAAGTTTCAGAGGCAGTATTTTAATTCAGTTCCTGATTATACCCTTCTATCACAGCAAGAAAAAAAATGAGCAACTAACCTAATATATGTAATTATGTAATAACAATAGTACAGGCCAAAAGGAAAAAATAATGAGGGCCTGAAATGGGTGGCTGAGTAGAGAGAAGGACTCAGATATGAGAGTTATATAAAGGGTAAATACTAGCAGCAAGAAGTCTACTTAATAGATTATTCAACAAAAACAAAAAATCCATATTCCAAAGAAGCAGAATTTATACTTGGACAGGGAATCAGAAATCATATGAAAATTACAAATTACACATTTTATTTAAAATACATTATCATTATTATTACTATTTTGCTTTTTTGAAGGGGGGGAGGCAGGGCAATAAGGGTTAAGTGACTTGCCCATGGTCACATGGAAGTAAGTGTTAAGTAAGTGTTTGAACTCAGGTCCTCCTGACTCCAAGGCCAGTGCTCTATTCACTGTGTCATCTGCCACCCCCTCCCCCCATATTATATTTTTAAAACTGTATACAATAATAAAGTTGAGAGCAAATCTATGCTCTCATATATAGAGCATAAATGAAGCTCAAATTATTCTCTGATAATTTATAATTTACTACATATATTTTATATTATTTTATTTTAAATTTAAAATAATTATTTTAAATTATGCTTTATACACTCTATTTCCAGACTTCCTTGAGGTAAAATAAGCTAAAAGAACTCTTCCACAGAAAGATAACAGAATGATGGTTTAAATTACCCTCATTTTAAACACATATCTTTTCCAGAGAACTAAGTTTATTGTAGCAATATATAATATGCTTTATATTAAGTTTACATTTGATTCCCAAGTCTATAGATTCATAATTATGTTATAAAATGGAATTTTATACTGATATTGTGTTTAATATTTTAAAGTGAATAAAGTACTTTATTCTTTGATACTATCAACTGCTTCCATTTTTTGATAAAATTAATTAAAATTCCAACCATTTCCTTGGCCATTGAAATGAAATGTTGTCTGTAACTATAATTCCTGAACCATATAAAGTTTTCAGCATTGTCACTGATGGTTACCTACTAGTGCAACCTCTCACAATTTCTGGCTGGCAAACACATTCCATGGCAGATGCCTCCTTCCCCCAGAGTATAGATGCTCAACAGAAACAAGATTAGTCATCTTCATGAAAAAAAATAAAATAAAATAAAAAACTTTGTAATTACTCCATTCAGGTCAACCACACAAAGCCCTTGGGCTTCTGAAAAGTTATCAATAATGACACCAGTGGGGAGGGGAGGAGAAATTAGTTGGTTTCTTTTACAAATAATAAGAAATGAAAATACAAAGTCTTGAACATTCATTTCATAGGATAAATAAAAATCACCCTGATATCTCATTTTGTTATAGCATAACACTGTTTATTAATTTGTCAAAACAATAATAAATAAAAAGCCAAGTATTGACTTTTGAGTTTTCCACAAAAAGTTATTAATAAATCTCCATTAAGTAAATTCTTCAATTCTCATGTTCATAAAATAGCCATGTTTTTAAGTAATAATCCTTATTAAACGTGGTTTAGAGATCAGTACTTTCAGTTTCTGTGGAGGTTCTATGCATCCATCTCAACATTTTAAAATAAATTGATTTCTGTTTTTTTATTTCTTTTCTCCAAGTTTTTTTTTTCCACTTTAAAAGCCCTTGTGAAGAATGTAAATGAAAGACAAAACCAGTTTTCCCCTTTAGTTAACCCCCTACCTTCTCTAGCTCAAAGACTTCAATATACTGTCATTTATCTCAGTCATGTCTTCTACTGACTCCTACTGATATGTGGCACAGAACGAAAATCCTTGGTTAAAAACAGCTCCTGAACTGTATTATTTTAGGAACTTATGTTCCTTCCTTCCTTCCTCTGATGCCAGCCTTCAAACTAAATAACTTAGTCGAAAAAATAAAAATAGCAGTCTCTGAACTAGACTACAAGGTGCATCTCAGTAGGAGAAAAGAGGGCAAATAAAGTCATGATTATAATAATAATAATTAAAACATCAAAAAACCTTTTCTATTGTGAGTAATAACAAACTAGGTATACTGATTGTTGAAAAGTTGGAAAAACTAGATGAAGACATTCTTCTCATTTGCACATTTTTCATTCAGTGCCAAAGAATGCAAGAATAGAAAACAATAAAGGTAGATCATAGGTGAAGAGATTAAATTATATAAGACAGACATTTTAAGAAAACTTGCATTTTAATATACTGTACAAATAAATGAAGTCTGATGTTCAGTTTCCAACTGCATCTAGTTTTGATAATGACTCATTCATAGGGCTTATATTTAATATGACCTAACCAAAACTATCTAATGCAAATTCATATTTTTAGAAGAAAACATACTTTCCCTTATATATCACAAAGATCTTATTATATTTTTGGAAGGCAGAGATCTGAATTTAGAAAATTCTATTGTATTACACATTTTAGGCAGGTGTTTTGGAATACCATAAACATATATTGCCTAATAAACATTGAATCCTCTTTCTATGCCTCGTAACATAAAATAAGTAAGAGTAAGAGGGAGAAAAAGACCTACAACTCATTCTCTTCATCATTATGCCTTACTTTTATCCTGGCCATTACCAAATTAATGAGAGCAAATATCTAATTTCTAGCCTCTACTAACCAAAATATAAGCCACTCTTAAATCTGATATCACAATTATGTGGAACCCCAAATGGGACAGCTTCTAGCTGGCTTCTTGAAGAGGCTCCTTTGAATGGCATACTGTTTATGTGAATTATCTTACATCATTTAGGCTGACAGGAAATTAGGAAATTAATTAAGAGCCTTAGCTATAATTCAAATATTGTCTTTCCCTACCACATTTTCAAATGAAATAAACTCACATATATCTTCAGAATTTAGAGAAATTTAAATTTGTACACTGTCACACAATGCATGCACATATAAATCCCTCAGAATCCCCAAAACAGTTCCATTTTTCACTCTTCAATCAAAATAAATTTCTGTCCATAGGTTCTAGGGTCCTTCAAACCTGGCCTGCTCTATGTAATTTCATCCATCTGCTACGCACACTTCTTAGGCTGCCTGCTGCCTCCACACATGTCAGGCTGGCTTTACCACTATATCCTACATTCCATTCTCTCTCTGTCTCTCTCTCTCTGTCTCTCTGGCTCTCTCTGTCTCTCTCTCTGTCTCTTTCTCTCTCACCTAGCTCCAAATATTAGCCTAAGCTTCTCAATACCTCCAGGAAGGGAAAATATCCCTTTTCCCACTCACCAGACTTTTCCCTTCCCAATCCTAAAAAGAGAGTTTTCAGGCTCCATCCTCCATAAAGCCTTTGAAGAACCAAAGTTTTAATGTCCAATCCTAACCAAGTGGTAACTTTTTCCAACTCTCACGGCAGAGTCTTTTGTTTAGAGTAAGAAAATATTTATTCTTTAGTTATGTTTTATAACTTTTCCATGTTTTTTATTATAAGATTGGAGAATCCAAGTAATATCTTTTGGTATTTAATAACTTCTTCCTCTCCTTTAAAGGACAGCATCTATTATAGTACATGGAATACACTGAAAAAAAAAATACTCATTATGGGACTACATTAAATCCTTCTGCTCTGTAAAATAACACATTTCCTACCCATTCCATCTATCAATTATAAGAAGATTAATCCAGTAATATTGAGAAAGGTAATATCCAGGACTACAGTGCTGGAAACTAGATTTCATCTTGAGACAGCAAAAAATTGTCAACCCATATTATTATTATTAAAAGTATTGTGTGTATAATTATGAAGGTCAAATATCATGACTAGTTAAGTTTTCAAGTCTAATTCTTATAATAAATGGGTTGTATCATTTGTCGGTTTATTGAAATAAGTAATTTAAGTGCAGACGGTCATGAGGTTTGTTGATTGAAAGTTAATTGATCCTGCCTCTTCCATGTGGTGCTGAAATACTTATTAATTCAAGGTCCACTGTGCTACTATGTTGCTGTTTTTTTCTGTGAAGGTTAATTATGTTGCTGCACAGATGGAAAATATATATGCATACACACATACAAACATGCATGCATACATGCATATAAATCGCGCGCATGCACATACACACATATGCCTATGCATTGACTAGAACATGTATATGCGTGTGCCTCTCCGACCCTGGGTAATTTTATTGTAAAATGTGGGAATAAAATTATTTCCAATTGAACTACATGCACGTAGATTAAATATCTATCTTCCCCTCAACACCACGTCAGACCCATCAGACTGGCTAAATGAAAAAACAGAAAATGATAAATGTTGCAGAAGATTTTGGAACACTAATGCATTATTGGTGGCGTTGTGAACTGATCCGACTACTTTGGAGAAAAATGTGGAACTATGCCCAGAGCTATAAAACTACATACCCTGAGGAAGAGCCCACAAGGGACTGTGGGCAGGCGGACTCTTCCTTTCCGGTGGGCCGCAGCCATCGGGCAGGCAGGCGCGAGGAGGAAGAAGCCTCTGACGTCATGCGGTTCCTGCTGCGCACGCGCCGCACGGCCCCCCTTCCCCCCACCCTGCCCGGAGGCGGGGCTACAAGGCCAAGCAAGGCTATGGCATCTATGGAATTCGTGTCCACGCCCCGCCCCCAAGGCTGCCATCATCACAGGGGCAAGCAGCGCCAGTCTGCCAGGAGCCTCCAGTCTGTGGCAGAAGAACGTGCTGGCCGCCCCTGCTGGGGCCCTGAGAGTCCGGCTCTCCTGGGAGGCAGAAGACTCAGCCTACAGATTCTATGACAAACAAACAAAAAAATGCATGCCCTTTGATCGAGCAATACCACTACCAGGTCTATATCCGAAAGAAAGAATAAAAAAGGGGAAAAGAACCCACGTGCATAACATATATTTATAGCAGCTCTTTTTGGTGATGACAAAGAATTGGAAATCAAGGGGATTCCCTTCGATTAGGGAATGGCTGAACAAGTTGCGGTATGTGAATGTAATGGAACACATAAGAAATAATGAGCAAGCAGATTTCAGAAAAACTTGGAGAGTAGGAAGGGAGCTGGTGCTGAGTGAAGTGAGTGGAACCAGGACAACAGTGTACACACTAACAGCAACACTGTGCAATGATCAACTTGGATAGCCCTAGCTCTTCTCAGCAATGAAATAATCCAAGACAATTCAAAAAGACTCATGATGGAAAACGCTGTCCACATCCTGAGAAAGAACTAGGTCGTCTGAATACAGATTGAAGTATACTATTCTCTCTCTGTCTCTGTCTCTCTCTCTGTCTCTGTCTCTCTCTGTCTCTGTCTCTCTCTGTCCCTCTCTCTCTGTCTCTGTCTCTCTGTCTCTCTCGTGTGGTTTTCCATTTTTTGTTCAGATTCTTCTATCACAACATGACTAATGTTGAAATATGTTTAATATCATGTATAGCCTATATCAGATTGAATGCTGTCTCTGGAGGGAGGAGGAGAGTAACAGGGGGGGGATTAGAACTCAAAATCTTATATAAGAAAGTGCTGAACACTAAAATTAAATACATTTAATTAGAAAAAAATTACTTAAATATAAGGAGCAAGAGAATCTAAGATGATACTAAAATGAATATAGACATTTCACCACAAAAAGAGTCAGTGAAAGTATTGGGTTATACTTTCCAACAGAGGACATTATTAATTCAAAAAGAAGTACAATATTGTCAAGAAAAGTCTTAACTCCAATGTATAGTGTAAAGCATATAACAATATGACATGACATACTAAGAAGGCTATGTCAATCTCCTTGGGAGAAATGTCTTCAAATATTGCCTTAATCATACAGTTGTGAAAGATACTGTTGGATGGATAGTCAGAAAAAAGATTATGGTGGGCTTTGTATGGTAGATGAAGGAGATCAAACTCCATTTGACTGAGAGCTAATTCAGTCCATTTAAGTGACTTATGGGGACCTAGAGATTCCCACTGAAGAGGAAGGTCAGCCAGGAATGAGAAAAGTAATAGGCCTTGATTATGAGGGCATTTGAATTCACACATGGGAAAGACCTGTGGCTTAACACCCATGGCCATAAGAAGAGAGGTCAAGGAAAAAACATGGTAAAGCACATCCAAGTCCATTACAAGACAATTCTACAGCTGTACCTGTGGTCAGGATATATTATTTCTGCAAGATACTGAGGCTTATCATCTGGACCTGAACCTTCAAGACAGATAATAAGAAAAAGGACCTCCCAAATCAAAGTTTTTCTAGAGTAACAGTGAGGAACATGAACTTGTTCAAGGTCCAGTAAAAATGACAGAGCCAGATAATTAAATTATCTGGTAAATTAAAAGAGTTAGGCTACAATAATCTTTAAGATCACTTTCAATTCTTATACTCTTTGACTCTATATTATTCCTTTGCTCAAACAGCTTCTGTGTGTTCATTATTCATTGCCCACCAGATAAAGCCCAGACTTCTTGCCCTGACATTAAAAGTCCTATAGAATCTGTCTCAAACCTAGTTTTCTCATCTAGTCCCCACTGTGCCCCATTATACGCTCTATGATGCAGCTAGACTAGCAATCTAGCTATATTCTGAAATACACATTGAGGATTAAATTTAGTCTCTGATATGCTGCATCTTTCTAAAATTTAGCACTTCATTTTTTTATGTTGTTGATTTCCCTCAGCCCGATCAAAATCTATCCATAAAATTGGAGAGTAGTGGCATATTGCTGCACACAGACATGTATGCATGTATGTTTCTATGTATGCTGAATCATAGATATCATTCAAATGTGAACAGTCACTTCACCTGGAAAATATGTGATTAGAAAACCAATTAGTTTAAACTAAAGGATATAGAAAATCACAAATAGTTACACAAAGTTTTGATCCAATTTACACCATTGCCATGAACACTGAACAAACAAACAGAATTATTATTGTTAGTATAAGGCAATATTTAGCTTCATAATAATTAGCTTTTTAATTAGCTTTTGGGATAGCCTTATCCAAAAAAAGTAAATGGGAGTTAGCATTTCTGACAATGGAATTTGGAAAACCTTAATTCTTTTGCCTTCCCAATATAACATACTATTAGGTTCAAAAGTTTCCATTCCTGGACTCAGCACATTTCCAATATACTGTCTGAGTCCACAGGCACAACTGCTGAAATTCAAGAATATCCTTCATCTGAATTAATATGCTGAGTTACCATACAGTGCTTGACTAGATCTTTTTTAAAAAAGGTTGATGTTACTAAATAAAGAAAGAAATAACATTTTTACATCCTCTAGTCACAGGCATATCTGCCCAAGCAATTTCTATGGTCCTTGCAGAGCAAGGATAAACAACACTAGAGATTGTAAAAGGAATACGGTAGCCTTTGGTGACCCAAAATGTGTTGTTGTTTAGTCATTTTCCAGTTGTGTCTGACCCATTTCAGGGCTTTCTTGGCAAAGATATGGGAGTGGTTTGACATTTCATTCTCCAGCTCATTTTTATAGACATGGAAATTGAGGCAAAAAGTTAAATGACCATTAACTAGGGCATAAAAACTCACAATTTACTACAGAAAGGCAGAAATATTAAATGCATCATTGTAAGATCATAATGCAAAAAAAATCCTATGCAATAAAGGGTCATGGAAAGGTAGACTAAAAACTAATTGGAAATTAAAGAATTTAATCCTACAAAATGAGTGGGTCAAACAAGAAATTATAGAAACAATCAGTAACTTCAATCAAGAGAATGGCAATAATGAGACAACATACCAAAACTTTTGTGACACAGGAAAGGCAGTTCTTAGGGCAAGTTTTATATCCCTGAGTGCATACATGAATAAATTAGAGAAAATGGAGGTCAAGTCATGCAATTGAAAAAGCTACAAAAATAACAAATTGAAAATCCTCAATTAAATATTAAATTAGAAATAATAAAAACAAAAGGAGAAATTAAGAAAAACTATTGAATTAATAAATAAAAATAAGAGCTGTTTTTATGAAAAAAAACAATAAAATTGATAGACCTTTAGTCAATATTATAAAAAAAAAGAAAGAAGAAAACCAAATATGAGTATCAAAATTTAACAGGGTGAAACTACCTCCAGTGAAGAGGAAATTAAAATAATAATTAGGAATAATTTTGCCCAATTGCATGCACATAAATTTGACAATCTTAGTGAAATGTATGAATATTTACAAAATATAAGTTGACCAGATTAACTGAAGTGGAAAAAATTACTTAACCCAATCTCAGAAAAAGAAATTGAACAAGCCATCTAGTGAACTCCCTAGGAAAAAATCTCCAGGGCCAGATATTTTTGCTAGCAAATGTTATCAAACATATAAAGAACAATTGATTCCAATACTCTACAAACTATTTGGTAAAATTAGTGAAGAAGGAGTCGTACCAAATTCTTTTTATGACACAAATATGGTACTGATACCTAAATCAGGAAGAGATAAAATGGAAAAAGGAAAATATAGAACAATTTCCCTCATTAATATAGATGCAAACATTCTGAATGAAATATCAGCAAGAAGATCACAGCTATTTATCACAAGAATAATACACTTTGGGGCGGCCAGGTAGCACAGCGAGTAAGAGCACCGGCTCCAGTGTTGAGAAGACCTGGAGATCAAATCCCAGGCTCAGACACTTAGCACCCACCCAGAAACACCTAGCTGTGTAACCTTGAGCAAGTTACTTAACCCCAATTGCTTAGAGGCGGCCAGGTGGCTCAGCGAGTAAGAGCACCGGCTCCATTGTCGGGATGACCTGGATCAAATCCGGGCTCAGATACTCAGTACCACACCCAGAAATAACTGACCGTGTAACCTTGAGCAAGTTACTTAACCCCAATTGCTTAAAAAAAAAAAGAATAATACACTTTGTTCAGGTAGGATTTATTCTAAGAATACAAAGATGGTTTAATATTAGGAAAACCATTAGTATAATTGATCATATCAACAATAAAACTAGCAGAAACCACATTATTATCTCAATAGATGCAGAAAAGGCTTTTGACAAAATACAATATCCATTCCTATTAAAAACACTATAAAGTATAGGAATAAAAGGAGTTTTTCTTAAAATAATAGGTAGCATCTATTTAATGCCATCAGCAAGTATTATACGTAATGGGGGTGAGCTAGAAGCATTTCCAATAAGATCAGGGGTGAAACAGGTATGTCCACTATCACCCCTCTTATTCAATCTGGTACTAGAAATGTTAGCAGTAGCTATTAGAGTAGAAAAAGGAATCAAAGGAATCAAATTAGGCAAAGAAGAAACCAAGCTATCACTCTTTGAAGATCATATGATGATATATTTAGAGAATCATAGAGAATCAAGTAAAAAAACTACTTGAGACAATAAATATATTTGGCAAAATTGAAGGACATAAAAGAAACACACATAAATCCTCAGCATTCCTATATATTTCTTTTTTTTTTCCTTTTTGGAGGGCAATTGGGGTTGTGATTTGCACAAAGTCACACTGCTGTTTTTTGTGTTAAGTGTTTGAGGCCGGATTTGAACTCAGGTCCTCGACTCTAGGACCAGTGCTCTACTCAATGTGCTAATCTCTTTTATTTTATTTATTTATTATTTTGCTTTTTGGATGGGGAAGGCAGGGCAATTGGGGTTAAGTGACTTGCCTGAGGTCACATGGCTAGTAAGTGTTAAGTGTCTGAGGACAGATTTGAACTCATGTCCTCCTGACCCTAGGGTCAGTGCTCTATTCACCGTGACACTTAGCCACCCTTATTCCTGTATATTTCTTTTTTTTTTTAATTAAGCAATTGGGGTTAAGTCACTTGCTGAAGTGACTTAACAAAGTCAACTTAACAAAGACAGTTATTTCTGGGTGTGGTGCTAAGTATCTGAGCCCAGATTCGATCACAGGTCATCCCGATTCTGGGGCCGGTGCTCTTCCTTACTATGCTACCTGGCCACCCCTTATTCCTGTATATTTCTAAGGAAATCCAATAGCAAGAGATAGAAAGAGAAATCCCATTTATAGTTAATGTAGATATTATAAAACATTTGGGAATGAATCTACCTGCCAAAAACAAACCCAGGAACTATATGAACACAACTACAAAACACTTTTCACACAAATAAAGTTAGATCTAACTAATTGGAAAAACATCATTGCTCATGGCTAGGTAGAGCTAATATAATAAAAATGACATTTTACCTAAATTAAATTATGTATTTAGTGCTATACCAATCAATTTACCAAAACATTACTTTATATAGCTAGAAAAAATCATAACAAAATTCATTTGAAAGAACAAAAGGTCCAGAATATCAAGGGAATTAATGAAAATAAATTCTAGGGAAGGTGGACCAGACTTTAGGTCTACCAGACTTTAATCTGTATTATAAAGTAGCAGTCATTAAAAACTACTTCATACTGGCTGAGGAATAGAGTAGTGGATCAGTGGAATAGATTAGGTACTGGAAACTCAGCAGTCAATGACTATACTAATCTACTGTTTGATAAACTGAAAGACCCTAGTTTTGGGTATAAGAACTCAGTATTTGACAAAAACTTGGGGAAATTTGAATATAGCATGGAAGAAACTGGGCATAGACCATTATCTGACACCATATACCAAAATCAAGTCTAAAGGGGTGCATGATCTAGGTATAAAGGCTAATACTGTAAGCAATCTGGAAAAGATAGGAATAGTTCACCTGTATTATTTATGGAGAGGGGAAGACTTTATTACCAAAAGAGAGAGATCATTATAAAATGCAAAATGAATAATTTTTATTATATTAATGTAAATATCTTCTATAAATACAAAGCCAATGAAACCAAGATTAGGAAGGAAGTGGAAAAATGGGAAAGAATTTTTACAACCAAGGTCTCTGATAAAGGCCTTATTTCTAAAATATATAGAGAATAGAGTCAAATCTGTAAGAATACAAGTCAACCCCCAATTGTTAAATGGTTAAAGGATATGATCAGGCAGTTTTCAGAGGAAGAAATTAAAGATACATATGAGCATATGAAAAAATGTTCTAAATCACTATTGATAAGAGAAATGCAAATCGAAACAACTCTGAGGTACCACATCTCACCAGTCAGATTGGCTAACATGATAAAACAGGGAAATGACAAATGTTGGAGAGGTTGTGGAAAAATTTGAACACTAATGCATTGCTGGTGCAGTTGTGAACTGATTCAATCATTCAGGAGAGCAATGTGGAACTATGCCCAAAGGGCTATTGATAATTTCATACATACCCTTTGACCCAGCAATACCACTTCGAGGGTTGTATCCCAAAGAGATAATAATAGAAGTGGGAGGAAGACCTGCATGTACAAAAATATTTATAGCAGCTCTTTTTGTGGTATCAAAGGATTGGAAATTAAGGGGATGCCCATCAATTTGGGAATGGCTAAACAAGTTGTGGTATATGAATATAATGGAATACTACCGTGTAATAAGAAACGAGGAGCAGATGGACTTCATATTTACCTGGAGAGGCTTATACGAACTGATGCTGAGTGAGAAGAGTAGAGCCAGGATAAATTTGATGTCTACATTCAGAGAAAGAACTAGAACGAACACAGTTTGAATGTAGATTGAAACAAACTACCTGCTCCCTTTCTTTTTCTGCTTTGATTTTGTTTCCTCTTTCCCATTGTTCATTACATCTGTTACAATCCTTCTTTATAACCTGACTAATGTCTAATGTGAAAGTATTTGCAAATCCTATACTTGATTGTATCCTGGCATTGGGCGGGGGGGATTGAGTTTGGGGAGGGGGCAGAGAGGGCGGGTAGAAAATTTGAAACTCAAGGAATTGTGGAACTGAAACTTGTAAGCTAAAATTAAACAAACAAATTAATTAAGACCAAAAAAATTAAAAAAACAAACGAAAAGAAAATCACAGAACTCAGATATGAATCCAGGTGTTCTGACTCCAAATACAGAACTCTTAGCATGGTAGCCATTCAATGCAATAAATGTTAAGTACCCAGAAAAAAAATTAAAAAAAGTCTTATCCTGAGCCATTCCAGACAGACCATCAACACCAATTATTGCATTAGAAGCAAAGTTCAAGTATTCTCAAAAGTAATCTAATCATGGTTTAGATGAGTTCTATTAAATGCTCTTATGAACAAAATTCAGGGAAAAATTAGTACAAGAGATCATAAAAAAAAAATGTTGTTTTGACATAAGGAATAAGCTTTTGTTTTTCTTAGCTTTCCTTTGATTCTTTCTTTTACTCTTTGGACAGCAAAAACTCACCAAAATCTCCTCGACTGGCAAAAGATTCTTTCTAGATAGCTCAGTTTACCAGATTGGTTTTTTTTAAGTACGCACACACACATTTTTAAAAATTACCTATTCTAGTTTTAAAAAATGCACTAGACACCTTTAAGAGAGAAAAAAAGAACAAGACTTAACCAATTATTAAGGAATTCATGTTAAGAAATATTCTACCACTACTTTGGCATTAACCTTATTAGATATCATTTTCTTTATCTATAAAATTTCTACTTTGGTCTAAGAGCATAAGTGCCAAACATGCAGTGGCAACACCCCCAGTAGCTGACCCAGATAAAAATGAAGCTGGAAAATGTTTAACAAAATAAAAATGCAATAGAACATCGATAATGTTAATATGTGGTTCTGTAAATCAATAGGGAGACGGCAAGAATCCTTATATACAGTTTACTGGCTCCCATTTTTATGTGGGTTTGACACCTTTTGAAATGAACTTAACATCCCTTCAAGGTTCAAATGTGTATTAGACCTACCTATGAGTACTTTTTTTTGTCCTCCTTCTTGGTTCTTGGCCATGTTCTGTAAAGGTAAGCTGCCAATTGGATGAGTCATGACTTTTTAAAAACTATACCACTGTTTAAAACCATACTACTTTTATCTTGTCATTTTCAAAATTGTAGAAAAAATGACCAAATTAAGGAAAATATAATGCTTGATATTATTGACTCTCTTCTATGAAATTTTGATAATTTTAAGAATAGAAAACTGTATGAAAGTCATGATTATTAGATAAAATTAGGAATTATAGACTCTTGTGACAATGATTTATAGTATCTTAAGAGCTCAGCTCCTTTAGCTTCTCATCTAGGGCACAGCTAAGTTCATTGTCTTGAATGATATGTGGCATAGGGCTATTTTCAGTTTGTACAATTGATTACAACAATACCTCTTAAGTATAAGATTCTTGAGGGTAGAAAGCACATGCCATTCATGTGTTTAGCAAGTACCTTACACCTACTCTGTTCAACAACAGCAAAAGTTCATTGAAATGAATTTTTAAAAAGGAAAGCAATAAAAGCAAACACAACTCGTAAATTATTAGACGTTCAAAGCTCTGAAATATTATACAAGATGCACTTATATGTAGCAATTCGTTCTACAAATTGAGCTAGGGCCAAACAGTGAGTTTTCATGGCCCTGGGGAAATTTGATTGAATAGAAAACCAATATATTTGATGCCATGTACTTCATGGGAGAAATTTTAATTGTGCATATTGGCAAGATAATGCAGATGGCAAAGCATGGGGGAAAAGCAGAGGAAATGAAGACCTTGGACTAGGTTTCAGTTTCTTCATATGTATATACTTTTTTCTATTCCCTGATTGTTTCCCCCCCACCACCACCACCACTGGGTGTTCCAGTACAGATATTGCTCTCCTTCCACATCTTTACCTCTTTTTTTCCCCTGGCCTACTAACTCAGTTCAACTTCCACCTTCTGCAAGAGGTTTTTCTCACCCCCTCTTCCAATGTTACTGCCTTCCTTTCATGATTGCTTTGCAGTTACCCTAAATAGAACTTGTATGCACATAGTTAGTTTTTGCATATTCTCTCCTCCATTAGAATGTGAGCATCTTGAGGACAAGAACCATGTTTTTTTGCCTTTATTGAATTGCATGGTGACTTTTACATAGAAAACAATGCGATACATAAGTAGTTTTTATACTTATGCCTTCTCAATATGCTGACTCAGTTTATCTCTATGACTACTTAAAGACTGGCATAAGTGAAAAGACCTCAGTTTCTTATAATCAGATACTACTTGATGAATGCTTTTGCTGAATTATTTCAAATCCATTTTCTCATTAGACTTATGGATGCCTTACCCTCTCTCTTACTCAAGTAGTTTACTATTCAAATTCTAACTTTAGCCTTAAGGCTTTTCTAAAAATAACCATTAAAATTCTGCTGAAACAGTGAAAAAATCAAAAGTAATATGATAAATTATTTAAGTATGCCTTCAAACCTATATGAACATATCCCAGATCAACTTAAAGAATCTCCAATAGCCAGCAGTGTCAAGCAGGTGCAGCCTGTTTTCTTTTGATTGTTTTTTGGCATTACCTGAATAACTCTTGAGTCCTATCCTCTCTTGAGCACCTTAAGCTTCCAGTAGCTACATCCTCTCTCCTCTTGAATTTCTAACTCCTACCTTCCTTGATCTCCCCCATCTGGCAACCAGATCATCTAAGGTAATATCCTCAAAGTCTCCCTCTTGCTAAGGATATGACCATTCCTTCAACCTCAAATGCCCTTTATGATATTTGTCAACCTCTTTAGTACCTTCCATTCAGTGCAACATATGAGGGCAGAGAAACATCTACTTTGCTAACAGATGACAATGCAATGACTAGTTAATATAGCCAACTAATGAAAGATCTCCAGGTGGAAGCTACCTTTTAAAATATTTATTACAGAAGCAAGAGAAGCATGAGAAGGTAAACAGGGAAAAGAAATCATAAGAAACTTATCAAAGTTGAACTATTAACATTCCTACATGGAAAAACAATAATTATAACTTATGAAACTTTTCTCAGTAGATGAAGGGAATATAAATATATATATATATGTATATGAGGGTATATGGGCATATGAATACATATGTGAATGTGTATATATATTTACAGGTATACATAGATAGAGGGCACAGGACCAATTTAACAGGAAGGGATGATACTTAAAAGGTGAAATTAAGAGGTGAGAGAGGAATATAATGAGAGGATATGGGGAGAGACAGAATGGGGTAAGCTATCTCATATAGAAGAGGCAAGGGAAAATGGTTACAATGGAGGGGAAGAATAGGAAGGCAAAAGGGAATGGGTCAACCTTATTCCCATTGAATTTGTCTTGAGGAGGGAATGAAATACACATAAAATATGGTATCTCACCCTTCAGGAGAGTAGGGGGGGAAGGGGGTGAGAGGGGGGATGATGGAAGGGAGGGCAGGCTGAGGGGGAGAGAAGTTGGGAGTACCCACTTTTGAAAAGGGACAGGATCAAAGTAGAGAATAGAACAAGTGGGAGGTGGGATAGGAGGGAGGGAAAGATAGTCTTTTACAATATATGTACTATGTTATTTTTTATTATTATTATTAATACTATTTTACATGTAATTGAGAAATAAGATATACAGGCTCTGGGTCATAGAGATCCACTGGAAAAGTCGAAAGGGGTATGGGAGAAAATATGGGAGAGAGCAGTTTGGAGGAGGGGATATCCTTTGGGACTGCTGTTTTGGGGTGGTGGGTAGGGGAAAAACTGGGAGAAAATTTGTAACTCAAAATATGGCAGAAATGAATGATGTAAATCAGAAGTTAATAAAGCATTTGGAAAAAAATATTTATTACAAATTACAATATTTAATACAAATAAATATTTGTGTTCTGAACCTAACCACCAAATAAAATAAGCATTTGATTTCCATTGTATAACAGAAAATGAGAATTGTGCAACAAAATATGAATTTATTATATACAGCTTACTTTAAAAAATACATAATAAATTTAAAATATGATTTTAAGTGTTATTCTTCTTTTCTATGATTCTTTCTGTCCATTTGGGGTATGGTTGAACAAGTTGTAGTATGTGATTTTGATGGAATTCTGCTGTTATAAGAAATGATGAGTTCAATGAGTTTAGAAAATAAAAAAAAAAACATGGAAAGACTTGCATAAAATACTGAATAGTGAAATGAGAAAAACCAAGAGAACACTGCATACAGTAACAATAATATTGTTTTAAGAACAACTTTGAGTGAATAAGTTGTTTTGACTATTACAAATAACCAAATTATTTATAAAGGACATATGACAAAAGATGCTATCATCATCCAGTAAAAGAACTGATAAATATAAGGGAGTATATAATAATTTTTTCACACACATACACATACATTATTGTAAAGCCAACCATGAACAGCTTTCCAGAGGACTGCTACTGTGAACAGCTTTAAGGTTCTGATCACATAGTATAGTGAACTCTCTATCAGTAAATTAAACCAAAACATTCACAGAAATCAAAGCACACCATTCGCAATTTTACAATATAACAACTTATCACTAAAGTGGGCACATAGTTTTCACCCAAGTGGCCACATAGATTTAAAGTTTAAAAGATATCATTTATTAGGTCATTAATGCAATCATCCTTAACAAGCTTCCTTAAGGGACACAAAGTACAATCATTCAGTTAGTCCTTAATTTGATCATTCTTCAGGAGCAAGCCTTAAAAATCAAAGTTTTCCAACCCTAGATCACATTATCTTAATCTCTCAGTCAAAAAAGTTTCTTTCTTATTAACTGGAGGTCAATTTCCAATCATCCTTAGCACAATCATCCTTAAGAGGTCCAAGATATAGACTGCAAAGTTCCCCCACCCCTAGGCCACAGAAAATCATGATCTTCTCAGTTGGCACTAAGTATCCAAGGAGATATCTTTTCATCTTGACTTGAGGCTGGCTCTCAGATTCCATAGTTCCTCTTCCATGGTCCCAGCCCCAACTTGGATTCAAAGGTAGGTAGCTCTCACCTCCTCGTCCAGCTCCTCATCTGATCTGTGTCTAGTTCTTCATCCAGTTCCTATTCCATATTGAAAGTCACAGTGTCCAGTCCACCTCAAGTCCTTCACAGTTTCTATTTCTGGGAAGACAAAGCTTAACAGAGCCAAAATAACATTCATGCACATTGCCGGCACTATCATCAATTCACTTTCTCCCTATGAAATCAACACAGACTCACAAAGTCTGATAACTCAACACAAGTTGTCAGTATAAGCCCAGGGCCACTGAATCCCTCCTCCAGGACTTCTGTAAACAGACAACAAGAAAATCCTCTTTCAGGGTTTCCAGTAAGGTCCCACGGCTTCTGTACGTAGTATCACTAACAAAAATCAAAACAAACAGAACAGACAAACAGAGTGCCTGGCCACCACAAAGATCCCCTTCTCAATTCTGCTCTTTCCTAGCTTGGATTTCTCCTTATATATGGTTATTAGCTCCTCCCTGTTCTGCCCCTTCCTATTGCATCAGCAAATTCCTCTCACTGTGGGGTACACAAGTTCTATTTCTTAACACAGATGATATATTTAGGGCATCATTCAAAGACACTTGAACTCAAACAAGGTGCAACATACTTAAGTAAGCTGAAACAAGGTGCTAAGTACTTCTTTGCTTGCCATGATAACTATATGTGTGTATGTATGTGTGTATATATATATATATATATATATATATTCATGTATTTCTATTGCTATATCTGTGTGTGCATCTAAAACTAACTGTGTCTAATGCTGGCCATCTCTAGGTCATGGGGGGTGGAGTGGGTAGAGAAGAAAAAAATCATGACAATTTTGTTGTATAATATTGAAAGGAATATCAAGTTATTTATAGTAGATATGTAGTTTCATATGCAATCATATTTTTACTGTTTAATTATTTATTCCATAAATTTGAAATAAAATAAAGTTGAATTGGGAAAATAAAACTTTCTCTTTTGTTCATTAAAAAATGTCAATGACCCTATTTTATTTTTCTTTCTTTTCTTGCCAATCCCTTCTCTAGTTACCCTCCTCTGACCCATACTCAAAATGAAAGAAAAGAAAAACAGAACACTTGTAAGAAATATTCATAGTCAGAAACATTTCCTTATTGGCTCTGTCCAGAAATGTATATCTTAATCTACATCTTATGTCTATCACCTCTCTGTCAGGAAGTGAGTTGTCAGCTACCTTTTTTACACCTTTTTGAGTCTGGGTTAAAAAATATTATTTTGCAGTACAGCACTTTCTATCTTGCATGTGACTAGATGCTACTTTCTAAGCCACACTTACTGATTTACTCTGTGAAACAGAACATATTCTGTCTATAAAATCTTTCATCTCTATAATTTTTTGACACTCCCCTATTTTAGGTCATCATCTGAATCTTAATTGTTGTGTCAACTTCCCTACTGGTATCCCCTGCCTACAGTTCCTCCCCCTCCTAATGCATCCTTTATACGGTTGCCCCAAAATAAAAATAATAATGATAAAATTAAAAATTTTCCTGATACACAAGTCTGACTCTGTCATTTATTGTTTAATAACAAAACAAAACCTAGCAAAACAAAACTAAACAAAACATAGCCCTTTAGTATATGCAAACTGCTCAGATTAGTATTTAAGGCCCTCTGCAATCTGGCAAAACCTTTTTGAGTCCTAATTTCTACTACACATAATACATTCTAAATTCCATTCTCAGGAGGACTATTCACTGTTCCCAGATATTACCCTGAACACTCATGGCTCCATACAGAAACACACTTCCTGCTCATCTCTTCCTGCTGAAAACTTTCTCTTTTTCCAAAGTACAACAGGCACTACATCCACCAAAAAAAAAAAAAAAACAAATCTTTCCTCAAGCCCTCCCCGACCCTGTAACAGCTGAAGCAGACCTCTCATTCAAATTTTCTTTCATGCTCTGTTTCCTCATTACTTTAACCAAGATTCACTTTTATCTGTGGAAATTTTGTATCTCCTCTGTTAATTGGATTGCAAATTCTCTGAGGACAGGGATGGAGTTCCAAAATTTGATCCCTGTCTGGACAAGTGATTTAGCCTCTGAACCTCAGTTTTCTATTTCTATTGCTATATCTGTTAAATGAGATAATAACCCCTTCTGCAAATAGTTGTTGAGAATAAAATGAGATAAAATAGGTTTAGTGCTTTGTAAATCTTAAAGACCTATATGAATGTTATCATCATCATTTATATTATTATTATCATTATTAAATGTGAAAAAATAGTAGCAATAAAGAACATGGGTGATGCATTAAATTGTCCATCCAGTATAATAAGGGATATTTTCATGCTTAAAACTATTTAAAAAAAAACTAAGAGTTTCTAACATTACCTCCTATTGCCCCACTATTCCAAGGACAAGAAAGGCAAATAAAGTACTTTAAGATGATGAAGTGAAAGTAATTGCCTAAATGTCTGACAGAGTACAGGACCTACTACTGTCTTACTCTTAATCAACTATTTGACCTCACAGAAGACATGCAGGCCTTATTCACTTTCATTTCTCCCCTTAGTGGACATCGTTTCTGCTGCCAGTAAATTGGCACAAGTCATAAAGGCAACCAGCTGGAAACTCTCTCAAAAAGATGTACGCCATCAGGTAAGAAGCACTTTTGCCATTGCACGATTTATTCCTACTGTATTTGAAGAAAACAAGACTGCCTAGAAGAGGGGTTGCACCTGGCTGAAATTATAGCAGCTGTGAACACACAATAATTTCTGGGAGAGACATTCCCCAATTTTACTTACTGTGCAGACACAGATGTACTTCTGAGATGACCTGCAAAACCAATCAGCTTAATGGAGTTTACCCTTCATTTCATTTTTTTCCTCTTTAAACTTAAATAATGTATACATTACTGGCAGTGCCAAAAATGTTACATCAACTTGGCCATCTCTTTGAAATAGAAAACTGTGACTTTGGAAAATTTATAATTTATTCATCTGTCAGTCAATTGATATTTATTAATCCCCTACTGCAGTAACTTCTGAAAGAAATTATAACAAAAGTTTTCAATCTGCAAATGGTGGTGTTTACTATAAAAGGTTAATAATATCTATGCTTCCCTCTCCCCCACTGTTTTCCTATTTGCACATAAAATCTACATATAATAATATATCTAAACTTGAAAAGACACGCAAATGCTTTGAAAATGTTCTAGGTCATGACAAACTATAAACATTAATTTACACAATAAGACGTGATTATAAAATAATCAGGCTCCTTCCTTCCACAAGCCACACTAGTAAATCAGTTTCATCACTTGATAGCCAAACCTCATAAGCTGCATCAGCACCACATGCCAGGAAAGTTAATATGGGATGCCAGGCATATAAAATCCAACCCAGCCCTGCTGGGCAAGCCTCTTACATTAAACATGTAGAAAACCTTCCAGAAAGGTACTAACAATTGTTTGACCTACTTCTTTTCTAAAGTTAAGAGTGTAGGTTTGACTACTAGCCAAAATTAATCATCATTTGTATTTCTTTATGGAAGCTGAATGAGCTTTCAAAAAGTCCATCTGTTTTGCTTGCTCTCTTTAATAGGATGGAAAAAAGTAACTTTTATGCACTGATACGAGGCACTGTGATCCCTAATCAGTAATGAAATCTACTTTTACTTTCCATCATCTTTTTCTTCTAGTAGCTGAACTTTACAACCATACCCACTCTGATAATCTCACTACTCTAAGTGATAATTATAAAAATTAGGACATAAAATAATTCAGATCCTATTCCTCCAATATAACAGCTCCATGCAGGAGAAGCCTTTAAAAACACGCTAAATCTGTAGGGTGCTATCTCCTCTTTGTGAACCAGTGGACCATATCAAATCAGTACTGTCCAAAGAATTTTCTTGGAAAAGGTACTAGAGGGGTTTTCCATTTCTTTCCCCGGCAGATTAAAGCAAACAGAGGTTGTGCCTTGTCCATGGTCACATAACTAGCAAATGTCCGAGGTCAAGTTTGAACTCAGGTCTTTCTGAATCCTGACTCTATGCACTGATCACCTAGCTTCCTCTATTACGTCCTCTACACAAGCTCTTTAAAAGAGTTCCACTGTTAAATACAAATACTTTTTTAGCATATGCCTGTACAGTTTATAGGTCCCTATGTCTTTTCTCTATCAAAATTTTCTCTACCAAAATCATGCCCCTTTCTTTATTCTGTGTGTTCACTAAATTTAATACAAATATTTGCGTTCATAAAATATACAAAGTTATTTCAATTACCATTCAGCACCAAATGATGCCTATTTTGATCTTTCATTCCATCCTCTGCCTTTCAGAGTTACAAAACAAAACAGATTCAAAAGTGTCAATTAATAGCACTTAGGAAAACTTTATATATACAGCAAAGGCAGTGGGATATGTCAGTCATTTCCAAAATGCCTGCTATTTTTTTTTCCTATTTGGAGGTCTTTCAAATGAAGAACGAGCCATATTGTGAAACCATACACAGTGGCAGGCAGCTAGTGTGTTGCTGAGATTTACTCCCCACTCACCAACATCTCCTATCAATCATTTGCTTGCTACCCAGCAGGAGCAATGGAAGGAGATGAAAAGAAAGATGAGTCAAGGCACGACTTTGTTCTACTTGCCAGAAAAAGGGGACAGATAAGCCATATTAAGGTAATTTGGCTTCATATAGTTTGCCTAACCCCAGAAGGAAAGATAAAAATGATTTTTCTAAGTTAAGGCCTACTCATACTCTTAGACATTTAAATTATAACATCAACATTATTTCATTAATATGAATAGCCAATTTTTTTCTACAATTCCTTTAAAAGAGAGAACATTCAGATCTTTTTTTGTTGTTGTTATTAATGCTAAAATAAAAACTGTCTCTAAATAAATATACAGAATTTCCAAAGTACCAGAAGAATACCAGAGGACAGGATTAAAAATGGTATAGTTGATTATGATATGTTGTTCCCCTTCTTTTTATCTTCCCCTCTCCCCACTCAAATGAGGGAATTCTGACCATAGAGCACAGGAGTTCCTTGTTCAAAAAAAGAATTATCTTGTTAACAAAACCACTCCTCCATGTCATCTTCCTATTAGTGTGAGATTACAGAAGAAAGGATTCTAATTTGGAATCAAATTTCATGTTAACACATCAGAGTGTTCAAGATATTTCTTCGCATAAAATGGAACTAGGCAGCATCTGGGTAAAACCTCCCTCTCCTTACATAATTCAATAAAATTCAACACACATATATTAATGTCTCCTATATTCAAGTCACATAATTGGACCTACCTCTTATACAAATATTTCCGTGTCTATTTTGCTTTGCCTTGCTTCCCCCACCCCAAGAAAGCTATATTGCCAACATTAGAACACTGATAGAGTTGCAATATGTTATACTAAAAAGGGACCAGATCTTAGAATAAAAAAGCAAACAACAAAACAAAATCGGATCCAAGTCGTAGTACTGTCACTTCATATATGTATATCCCTGCGTTAGTAAACTGCCATTTCTAAGTCTCAGTTTCCTCATTTAGAAAATGAAAATGTTAACATATGCACTGTGCACTTCACAGGACTTTTGGGAAGAAAGCTTTTTGGAAACTTTGAAGTTCTATGCAGAAGAGGATTACTATTACTGTTTCCAGTAACTCCCATTTGAGTGTCTATATGGTGAAGGAATCTCTGCTAAGAACCACATAGTTATAGTACAGCTAGGGACACCTGGAGTACAGTGGAAAGAACTATAGATAAGGAATAGGAAATATGGGTTTAATTCCTAGCTTTACCATTTTTTGTCCCTGTGACCGTAGATAACTCACTCAAGCATGTTGAGGCTCAATTTGAGGGATTTTTTCCCCATCTACATATTTAGTATAATAATAATCATAACATCCTCCTCATAGTACTATTATAAGGATCAAATGAGATGCTGCAATAAAAAGTAAAGTTAGCAATTTTTTGTCACTGCGTATACAAATCCTGTGTTCTCTAAAATCATGTCTTCATTTGCTTACAGAGATCACATTTCTAAAATAATAATGAAGAAAAATGCTATTTGTTCTTTGTAACTTAAGGATAATTGTGCTTCTTCAGCAGTCAACATGCTAGTAGATGACTTCAAATCTTAAGGGTCACAAGGATTCTGAAGGGAAAAAAAAGATACTTTTCTAATACTAGATACTAATCTAGAAGAGATCTTTTCTACAAAATTTGTAAACAGCACAAGCAAAAATGCTATTGGGGTTTTATTTCTTATAAAATGAAGCAATCGTGAAGAATTCTATCTGTTACACCATAGTAATATTGGCTAGCTGTTATATAGTGCTTTAAGGTTTGCAAAGAATTTTAGAAATGCAATTTCATTTCATCCTAAAAACAACATTGTGGCATAGTTGGCATTATTAGTCCCATTTAACATATGAGGAAACTGAGAAAGGCAGAGGTTAAAGGACTCATAATGTATCTCAAAGCTAGTAAGTACCTGAGGCTGAATTTGACCTCAGTTTTCCCTGAATCCTTCTCCCACCTTCTGTCCATTGTGTCATCTAGCCACCATTACCAAATCCTAACAATTCTTCCTCTTGAGATTTGGTCCTTGCTCATATCTATAATCACTATATACCTAGAAAAATATTTGTAGAAGACCCAGTCTCCAATCCTTCCTATGTAGAGATTTGTTATTTCTTTCCATAGAAACACTACTAATAACATCAGATATGGTTTCTCCTTCTTGAGAAAGTTATTAGAGTTTTCAGTTGTATCTGATATTAAATTGTAAGTTCTTATCATGGATATCAAGATTCTCCTCTAATTGCCTTTCTTTGTATGTCTATTATTACTTCAAATTATTACCTTATTCAAATTCTCCATTTTAGTCTTACAAAATTCTAGATAGTCCCGAGATAGATAGATGGATATACATATATACATACATGTGTGTATATGGACATACAAAGACATATATACATACACATATATACACCTATATATGCATGCATGCATATATGCTTCTTTGTATGTATATAGACTATTGCTCTTACGTGTAAAGCTCTCATCTAAACTACATAGCTGTCCTAATTTTAAAACCATGCTCAAGACAAAACTTTAAAGTAAAATGTCTCTCTTCCAAGGTAAGCACAATCAGGTCCCTTAATCCTTCCTAGTTTATTATCTTTCAATCCCTTGAAAAAATTTAAAGGTGACAAATCACTTTCATAAGCCAGCTCTAAAATGCTATGTGTCCTTACCATCTTTCTGTGAGTAACCTGCCTGGATCCAGCCACTCCATTCCAAATTCATTCCATAGGGCCCTCATAACTTAGATTAAAAAAAAAAAAACTAACATTATTATACAGTACCTGGCACATAGTAGGTGTTTAATAAATGCTTGTGACCAAATGATTTTTAAGGCATATATGTAGCACTTGACACAGATTATATTATATGATCTTCACAACAACTCTGAGGCAGCTGCTAATATTATCCCAAGGGACTAAGAGTCTTGCTGGTTAATGAGGTATGAGGTGGAGTTTGAACACGTGTCTACACAGCTCCATACACTGCAATCTCACCATCATGTATTGATTCCATATACCTATATTATATCACACTTGCCTCTTTTTTCTTTGAAAATACTTGTTTTTTTTATATGATTTAATCCTATAAACCCACCACCCCCTTGGAATGCAATTTATTTTTTCCTGCGCTACCAGTGTAAATGTATTACTTACTCTGTATTCACTTCAGAATAAATGCCCAGTAAGTGCTGGCCCTTTGCTATACTATTTCAACTTGAATAGGGATTTTTGTTTTGTGAGATGCAAAGCAGAACGATCAGAATGCTAGATACAGCACATGGCAAAGCAGCCAAAAGCAAAGATTGACAGTTCTATAAACAGCCAGCAGGCAATAGTGCCCTATTTCGACCAAACTGGTACGCAGAATTGTTTCTGTATCTTACAAAAATGCACATATTGCATGAGCATTTACTGAGAACTGGCATCCTGCCAACTCTTACCATATGTTTTCTCTTTCCTTGCTGAAAGTGAATCTTCATGTCAAAGAGCGGCAGCTGCTCTTAATTATGACATCCACTTTTAACCTTCTGGTGCACAGTCATTGACCACCACAATTCAGAATCCAGGCATCATTATAGTTAAAGACTTCTCAGTATTCTAAGTCAATCTTATTTATTTTTCTTTCTTTAAACTACCATAAAGAGAGACAGCATTTTATGGTGGATATTAGTCTAGCCTCAAAGCCAGGTAGAACTCATTTCAAAGTCTGCCTTTGCTACTTACTGGCTTCGAGAGCTTGCACAAGTTACGCACGCTCCTGATGTTCTAGGAACTTCTAGAAAACTATATATTGTAAAGAAGACGTCAATCTGCATTGGCAAGGAGAATTTCCTCTACCCATGGAATCAAAGGTAGACCCTTTATCCCCTAAACCACATTCAGTCTATAGCTGGTGATGTAAAAGTTATTAGTAAAATATAAGCAGCAACTTAGTTTTACAGTTTCTGTGATGCTACCCAAACACCAACACAAGTCTAATTGTACACTTAGAATTAGCTTCCAAAGCATGTGACTCTGCGACTACATGTAGTAACATGGTTAGACAGGTGATGGATTAAAGGATTATATAGTTTCAGAGTGCATTCCTTCAATGTCACACAATTTAGTCCTTCAAGCTGGGTTTCACTAAAAGACAATAAAGATGTCTGCCAAAATTATGTTGTATTAATGTATTTCAAGATGAGAAGCTGTAACAGTAGCCATATATACGACTTCTTCCTACTCTTCTTTCAGTATGGCTCTTGCTTTAAGAGAATTTTTATAAAATATTATCAAAACTTGTGCTTCATATCACAATTGCTCTCTATTAAGGTTAAGTTCCATCTGTCAGGTCTGTAATATAAAACCTTATTAGCTTCTATAAATTCTAATCTGGAACTAATAAGGGATTGTGAAAACCCCAAACACACAAACAGCAGAGAAATCACAGAGAATTTAGAGGGTGAGGAGGAAGAAATTACAAAATGTTTAATGAATCTAAACCAACAAAATGATTTTTAAAGTTGACACAAATTATATTTGGCATCAATGACAATAAGCAATGATGTCCTTTTCCTAAAAAGACCTGATTTAGTTCATTTTTTCTTTTTTTTTCTTTTTTCTTTTCTTCGACCTAAGACAAAATGACAACAAATTCGAATTATTCAAAAGAATTAAAGATTAAGGAACTGTCATTCATGTCACCCAGGCCTTGAGAGTTTTCAGTAAAGATATCTAGGATTTTCCTATTTTAGTTCTCCAAAAAATACAGTATAGTAATTTTTTAATAAAAAATGGCTTTGAGAAGAAATGTTATAATTGTGTGAATAAGTTTGAGAATTTAAAGACAAATATTCTTTACTACTTTGCAAAATTTATATATATATATATACATATACATATATATGGGTATATTCTTCACAAATATGCATTCAGCATATCCTGCATAGAGTAAATCTAAATCACTACAAATTGTCTGTCAACCACAATTTAAGCTATAAAAAGAATAATTTCTCAACTTCCTACAAATGTCTATTCGGATTGACTGAATCACCATGATGAATTTAAGAGATATTTGGCTATCCCTAATAGTCAATAAGATTTTATCAAGAAAAAAATCATACCAGAACAACCTTGTTTTAGTCTTTGATGGGTTTTTGGCTAGATTGGCACACCATAAGAAGGCCATAGACATAGTATGCCTTCTCTCACATTTTTCTTATAGCTATGTGGAGAAATTGATTAAGTAATAAAATATAATTCAGGCAAATTTGGCACTGGTAAAATGATTGGACACAGAGAGTAATCATCACTGGATTAGTGTCAGTCCAGAGCAATGTTCCTAGTGGAGTGCCCCAGGGATCTATCCTTAGTCCTATATTATTCAATACTTTTTATTGATGACTTGGAGAATGGCCTGGATGGTGTAATAAATCAGAAAATCCAGGAAAATCTGGACTGAAAGGTAGAACTTGACAAAGATACTGGAGTGGTTTAATGCTTCCTTCTCCAGCTCAGTTTACAGATGAGGAAACTGAGGCAAATAGGATTAAGTGACTTGACCAGGATCGACAACTAGCAGGTGGCCAGATTTGAACTCATGAAGATGAAGCTTTCTTACCCTAGGTCCACTTACTCTCCACTATGCCACCTCATTTCTGTATTCGCCTTCCCACAATTTTGCTGGCAACTATTTAAACATTGTTGAGACTAGCCCTTATACTCATGATAGGCTTAATGGAAGAAACAAGGCCTAAGGTCTGAGGCAGAATGTTGAGCATGTGGGTTGTTGATAGGTTGTTCTGGGATTCACTGAAATAAGCCAATGTTTTGAAAGGAGCAGAGTACCTTCATGAGAACCAGTATATATGAGGGAACACTGGGAGCCGTATTTATCCGCCACTGGAATATCTCCAGAGGTGGAGGACTCACCTTCATTCTGAAGCTTTCCATTTCATTTTTTGACAGCAATATTATTTAGGAAAGTTTCCCTTCATATTCTGTAATGAAACCTATTTTCTTGTAATACATAAGCATTGCCTTCAGTTCTGTCCTCTGGGTCAAAACCTAATACTACCATATCTTCTCTTCTCTAGATCAAACCTCCCCACATCCTTTAAGTAATTATGACAAGGTTGTGATTACCCTCACCATATTATTAATCCTTTGTCATTACCCATGTCAATCATTCTCCTAAAATATAATAACTCATAAGTGAGCACAGTCATTTGAAAATGAAAGAAAATAAGGCAGACTACAGAACAGCATCCTATTGGAGACAAACATGCCTAAATAAGAGGGCTATACTTCCCGTGATCTGACACCCGAAAACCACATAGAAGCCAGATGAAAAAGAATGGTGTTATCTTCCTGGAAAGGTGATAGTCAAGTTATCTGGAGATAAGTGAGAACTGGACATGAAAAAAGTTTAACTAGAAGATCTATATAGTGGTAAAAATAAACTTTTATTTGTGTAATTGCCCCACTGGAGGATGCCTTTCTATCAGAAATTATGGCTTAAATAACTGATTACAATATAACATATTTTACTGCTGGTATAAGGAATAAAATAAATAATAAAAACTAGCATTTATATAATTCTTTAAAGTTTTCAGAGGTTTGTATTTACATAAACTTATCAGAGATGCACAATAACATTGGAGAAGGAATTGTATGAATTCTCTTTATTTTACAAATAAGAAAACTGAAGTTCATGAAAGTAAAGTGACTTGTTCAGTTGTGCCTGACTCCTCATGATGCCGTATGGAATTTTCTTGGCAAACATAATAGTGTGATTTGCCATTCCCTTCTCCAGGAGATTAAGGCAAACAGAGGTTAAATGATTTGCCCAGGCTCACACAGCTAGTGAGGGTTTGAGGCTGGATTTGGACTTATGCCTTCTTAACTACAGGTACAGCTCTTCACTCTATCCACTGAACCACCTCTCTGCCTTGAGAATTTGTGGACACTAGTTGTGTGTGTATGTACGTGTGTGTGTGTGTGTGTGTGTTTTGCTGTTATGAGAATGGGAATCTGAAGATCTTCCCTACCCCTTGGTCCTTTGATAGCCTTAAGTGACTCAGCGAACCTTCCCTGATTTGAAAATATACTCTGCCCCCTAATGGGCTGAATGTGGTCACATGGAGCCTGTGGTGGGAAGCTCGTTTTTCAGGAATGCGCACATATTACTGCTTTGTGATTGGGCAGTGGGTCAAGAGAGTTGTGACATTCTCTGACCCAGAAGAAGGTTATATATACCCTGATGAGAGATTTTGGTTTAGGGCTGAGTTTGAGAAGAGTTGTGTGATTTGACCAGAGGAGACTCTGGGCAGCTGTTGAGAGCCCCAGCTTTGAAAACCAAGATCTTGGTGCTTCCCTCTCTGGTAACTGACTAGGTATGAATGTAATGGTCAGACATCTGGAAGCCTGTCTGCTGATCTGTTTCTCTGTCTGCTTGTAACTTCTGCTTGTAACTTGTTTGTATTCTCTGAAGTTCAGTGTGCTGAACTTTTTCCCCTGAACTAGGTAAATGACATATGTTTGATTAAAGTAAGATTGCTAACCCATTTTGAGTTGCTTTCCTTTAGAAAAGCAGATCTAAGAACCTGTGCTAGCAGCCATCCTGGGTATGCTAGGGTGCTTGCTGCTACAGTTGCTTATATCTATAGAGAACTACACAGGGTACCTACATATGTACATGCAGAATAAATGCATGTATGCATAGAGGTATATAGAATTGCTGTGTGTGTACACCCCCCCACACACACACACACATATTTGGTGTCCAGTCATTTCATCTTCTCTGACACTGTGAACCCATGTCCCATACTGTCTAAAGGGTTTTCTTGGCAAAGACACCAGACTCTCTGAAGTCAGAGAGAACTCAGGTTTTCTTGGCTCCAGAGCCAGCACTCTATCCACTGTACTATCTAGCTGCCTCCTAGGCAAACAGAGGTTAAGTGACTTGCCAAGGTCACATATCTAGTATCTGAGGTCACGTTTGAACTCAGGTCTTTCTCACTCTAGACCCAGCACTCTATCTACCAAGCTATAAAGTTGTCCCATGAATGTGATTAACCATGCTTAAAAAACATTAATTATTAGAAGTGGGATTTAAATCCAAGTATTAAATCCAAGACCAGAACTCTAACATACTGCTTCTTATATAAACCTTTCAAAACTATTTATTTTTAGGTTTATCCCTATGAATTGATGTTTCTATTATTTATAGAAGGGCCCTTGAATTACATCTTTACACCATGGATAGTTGCTGATAAAATTTTACCTGTTCTTATTTGTTTGGAGGTATTTTGTCATGGTTAGTTATGATTTCCCTGTAGTCCATAAATTTAACCTCAATCATATCTCTTTTAAATACATTTACAATTAAATTGTCTCTGCTCTAAATAATCTGATTTCTAGGACATATAGAACAAAGAACTATTGTTCTCTAATAACTTAAGAATGGAAATTCATGGTCTAAATTTAGAAATACTATTCATTTACTCACAAACACCCAAAGGAAGGTCTAAATCTAGTGGAATATATGATATTTGTTTACTCCTTTTTACTCCCTTACACAGGTTTAAAATGTTCTTTTCATATTAGTTACTGTTTAGAGAATTCTCAAAGATGCTTTCATAGACATTTTGCCTTGAACAAGACACTATCTCCCAACTCTGGGCATCTTCACAGGATGTCTATAATGCTTAAGATGTACTCCCTCCCCATCTCCACACCCTGGTTTCCCTAGCTTCCTTCAAGTTTCAGCTAAAACTCTACCTTCTAAAGGAAGTTTTTCCCAATACTCCTTAATTTTAATAACTTCCTTCCATTGATTATTTCTCTATTATCCTGTATATAACTTGTTCACACATCATTGTTTACAAGTTGTCTCCTCCATTAGACTATTAGTTCTTTAGCAGAAGGATTGTCTTGTTTTTATTTACATCACCAGTACTTAGAACAGTGCCTAGCAAATAGTGGGGTTTTAATAAATGTTTATTGATGAACTGATAATTGTATGTGATGTAGAACTGGTTCAGAGGTTGGACTAAAATTCTACAATCTTAAAATACTAATCTTTGCCTGAGGTTTTCACTGTTTTTTTCACCCACTATTTAAATAATTTGTCTATGTGAAAACGTGTGTCCTATTGCTAAAGCTACATGGTACAGCAAAAAAATTTCATTTAATTGCTTAGTCTACACAGGAGAAAATATTCATATATAATTTGACTGATTCACTCTATTGGCTGGCTACTTAAAGCAATGAGGAACATATCAAAATGAAAAGGGCAGCTTCAGTAGAAAGGTATCCCTTTCTCCATTATAGGAAATCTTTGAGTGGAGGTTGACCAGCCACTTTCTAGTATTTGGCCAAAAGAGATTCACCCTTCAGGAATATATTTTACGAGATGACCACCTCTAAGGGCTACTGCCATGTCTAGGCACTATGAATGTATGCTTTCTAGGTTATCATGCTTAATAAGCTTCAGAAGAATAAATATCACTCTAGTCATTGGAAAACATGGGTACATCTTGTAAGTTCCTAACTTCCAACCAAAGACAATTTCTTTGTATGCTATATAAAGAGAAAAGGCAAGAAAAAGAAGAGATCACGTAAAAATTATTTCTGTGACTATTATTTTCAGAAATATAGGTACTTATTTCAGCAGAGAGAGATGAGAAATTACTTGGAATGGAAAGCACTACCCTCCTAAAGTTTAAGGTAGTTTGATGGCAAAATGCCCCTGGATTATTTCTCTCAGGTAGCAATGATTTCTGTTTTGCCAGCTTCTCCCTCAGTCAACTACAAGGAGAAAATTCTCAAATGGAAAGGGAAAATTTCTATTCTCATTTTCTGTTGCTTGCTCTTTTAACTTT
This sequence comes from Petaurus breviceps papuanus, assembly GCF_028583685.1. NCBI lineage: Eukaryota > Metazoa > Chordata > Mammalia > Diprotodontia > Petauridae > Petaurus > Petaurus breviceps. The sequence goes on along the minus strand of NW_027185860.1, from coordinate 13,934,571 downwards.
GCTTCCATAAAAAGAAAATACATAGAAACTAGTTGAGAAATGGGACTATGTAGGATGACATTACCAAAAACAAAACTCACAGTGTCGTTTTCATTTTCTCCAAACATAAATAATTTTCAACTTTCTTCTTTTTAAATTAAATTTTATATTTAGTTTTAGTTTTCATCACTGATTTCCACAAGATTTTGACTTACAAATTTTCTCCCCATCTTTCCCCTAGGCACCACCCCAACAAAGGGATCCCACGTATACTCCCTCCCCCAATGTGCTCTTGTCCATCTCCTCCCGCAAAACCCGCTCTGACTTTACAGAAGGGCAAGATGGAAATCCATTCCACAATGCCTGTATATCTTATTTCCCAGTTGCATTGTAATAATAATAATATCTTTTAAACATTTCATTTTAAAACTTTGAATTCTAGATTCTTTCCTTTCCTCCCTTAACATCCACCTTTATTGGGAAGATAAGCAATTCAATATAAGTTGTACATGTGTACCTACTCAAAACATTTCCATAGTGGATATATTGTGAAAGACTGACTATATTTCCCTCCATCCAATCCTACCTCCCACTTATTCTATTCTCTACTTTGACCCTGTCCCTTTTCAAAAGTGTATGCTTTTAACTACCCTGCCCCCAACCTATCCACCCCTCCATCATCCCCCCTCTCATTCTCCTCCCCCTATTCTTCTGTAGGGAGAGATATGCTATTTAGTGTGAATGTCATTCCCTCCCTAAGCCAAATTCAATGAGAGTAAGGTTGACCCATTCCCTTTTGTCTTCCTATTCTTCCCACTACTTCTAACAGTTTTGCCTCGCTCTTCTATATGAGATAATTTACCCCATTTTGTCTTTCCCCATCTCCTCTGATTATATTCCTCTCTCACCTCTCAATTTCGCCTTTTAAGTATCATCCCTTCCTGTTCAATTGATCCTGTGCCCTCTGTTTATGTATACCTGTACACATATATACACATACTCACATAAGGATTCATATGCCCATAAACTGTCCTATATAGACATATATATATATATGTACACACACATATAAACAGTTATATTCCCTTCAACTATCCTTATACTGAGAAAAGTGTCATAAGTTACAATTATTATTTTTCCATGTAGAAAAGTAAACAGTTCAACTTTGATAAGTTCCTTATGATTCCTTTTCCCTGTTTACCTTCTCATGCTTCTCTTGCTTCAAGTATCTGAATGTCAGATTTTCTATTCAACTCTGGTTTTTTCATCAAGAAAGCTTGAAAGTCCTCTATTTCATTGAATGATCATATTTTTTCCCCTGAAATATTATACTCATTTTTGCTGGGTAGGTGATTCTTGGTTTTAATCCCAGCTCCGTTGACCTCCTGAATATCATATTCCAAGCCTGTTGTTCACTCAATGTAGAAGCTTCCAGATCCTGTGTTATTCTGATTGTGTTTCCACAATATTCAAATTGTTTCTTCTTGGCTGCTTGTAATATTTTCTCCTTGATCTCAGAACTCCAGAACTTGGCTATAGTATTCCTAGGAGTTTTCTTTTGGGGATCTTTTTCATAAGGTGATCAGTGAATTCTTTCAACCTCTATTTTGCCCTCTGGTTCTAAAACATCAGGGGAATTTTCCTTGAGAATTTCTTGAAGGATGATTTCTAGGTTCTTTTTTTCATCATGGGCTTCAGGAAGTCCTGTCATTTTTAAATTATCTCTCTTGGATCTATTTTCCAGGTTAGTAGTTTTTCCAATGGGATATTTCATATAGCCTTCTATTTTTTCATTTGTTTGGATTTGTTTAATAGTATCTTGATTTCTCATAAGTCACTAGCTTCCATTTGCTCCAGTCTAATTCTGAAGGAATTATTCTCTTCAGTGAGCTTTTGAGATTCATTTTCCATCTGGCAAATTCAGCTTTTTTTTTTTTTTAAGCAATCGGGGTTAAGTAACTTGCTCAAGGTTACATGGCCAGTTATTTCTGGGTGTGGTGCTGAGTATCTGAGCCCAGATTTGATTCATGTCATCCCAACACTAGAGCCAGTGCTCTTACTCACTGAGCCACCTGGCCGCCCCTAAGCAATTGGGGTTAACTAATTTGCTCAAGGTTACACGGCCAGGTGTTTCTGGGTGGGTGCTAAGTGTCTGAGCCCAGGATTGGATCTCCAGGTCATCCCAACACTGGAGCCGGTGCTCTTACTCACTGTGCTACCTGGCCACCCCAAATTCAGCTTTTTAAGGCATTCTTCTCCTCATTGGCTTTTTGGGCCTCTTTTGTCATTCAAGTTAGTCTATTTTTTAAGGTTTTATTTTCTTCAGTAAGGTTGTTGATTCTCTTTTCATGATTTTCTTGCATCATTCTCATTTCTCTTCCCAATTTACCTCCACTTCTCTTATTTGATTTTTAAAATCCTTCTTAAGCTCCTCTATGGCCTGTAAGCACTTCATATTTTTTCTTGGAAGCTTTTGGTGCAGAAGTTCTGACTTCGTTGTCCTCCTGCCATTCCATGCTTTGATCCTTTTTCTGCCCCAAAAATGAATCCAAAGTTGGATTGCTGAGCTTACTTTGCTTCCTTTGTTTGCTCATGTTGCCACTCAATTACTTGACTTATGAGCTTTTTGCCACAGTAGAACTCTGCTTCCAGAGAGGAGAGCTTTGTCCCAAATAACTGGGGTTTTTGCAGCTGCCGGAGCTATTAGTTGGGTGCCCTCTCTGAAGCCTCCACTGGCTTTGGTACCTGATAACACACCCCAGGACTTCCACCCAAGATAGTGATCCAGATCCAAGCAGGCTAAAGCAAGAGGAATTATGCCTCAGAATGGTCACTTGGTTCCCCTAAGATCTACAGGCCAGGAGTTCTGAAGCAGCCACACAGTGGTGGCCACTGTTCCTCAGCCACTTTTCCCTCTGGGGGCAGAGGCCAGAGCACACTCTTGTGCCCCTGTTCCCAAAGTTCAGAATGATCTTTTACTTTGCCTTTGGCATTTATGGGTTGCTAATACAGACAACTACTACAGCTACTGGTGATCCACTCTCCTGAAGTCCCTCCAGGCAAGGCTGCTCGAGGCTGCCCTGGGCCTAAAACCAAGGGCTCATGTGGGCCTGGGCTCTGCTCCCAGCGGTGCTGTGATAGACCCTTCCTGCCAGTCTGCTGGGCTGCCTTCAGTGGGATATTTGTTTCTCTCTGCCACTTTGTGGGTTCTGGAGCTCTAAAGTTTGTTTAGTCATATTTTATAGGTATTTGAGGTGGTTATGGGGGGAAGCTCAAGGAGTTTTCCTGCTTTTATACAGCCATCTTGGCTTTTCCCCACTTCTTTCTTCTTTTTAAAGAAGTGTCTAATACTAGTGTTTCCCCTCTATTATCTCCAATTTATCTTGTATGCATCTTATTTCTACACAGTTATTTTCATGTTTCCACCATTAAACTGCAAGCTCTTTGAGAGCAGAGTTAGCTTGTTTTTTGGAGGGAGGAGAGTTAATTTATTTTTCTTTCTTTCTGTTTCTAGGGCTTAACATAGGGTCTGGCACATAAGAGACCCCTAACAATGCTTATGGACTGACTATTTAATAATGAAGCTAACTGTAATTTAATTTGTGCATATCAAATGTAGCTCTTTTGTCTGTTACTACCAGCAACACCTTCAAATGCAAACTTCTACTTTCTATTATTTTAGAAATATACTTTGTGAATATGTTTCCAATTGAATAGCTTTATTCTATAATTTTGATTATACAGTGAACCACTATTTCTACTTATAGTAAATATTTAAGGTGTTGCTAGGCATTTTAACTGTATTATTATAAGAATTGTGATATTAAACATCTATATAAATTTATCTATTAAGTAGTGAGCAGATAAAACCAGTTGAACTCCAGAAAAGATGGGTAGGTAGATGACAGGAAAGAAAGAAGCAGGGAAGTTATATGATATTATAAATCCTAAATTTATCATTTGGTGGATGTACACAGTGTTTAGTTCCCTTCTCTTACACTCTTTTCAAGTATTCACATTCTTATCAATTCCTAAAGAAAAAACAAAGAATTAAGTATGAGGAGCCACATAAAGTTATAGTAACCAGTCAAAAAGACTACTTTAATTTAAAAAAAAAAGATACTTTCCAAGCCAGACCCCAAACCTCCAGTAACCACTCTCTTACTGACATCAGAAACAAGGAAGCTCACAGATCACTGGCCTCTGGAGGGTCAACTGAAAACTATTCCATGATGAAAACCTTTCAAAAAAAGTAAGAACATTTTGTTTTGTTTTCCCATTTCTCTAATCATCTGATTGTGAAAAAGATTTTCTGATTTATTTTTGTATCTAAAGGCAAAAATCACAAGGCAATCTAACTGCCTATTAAGCTATTACCAAGTATATCTGCTTTTAAATTACACTCTCAGAAAAATACTTCCTCTCCTACCCTCCCCCTTCCCCGGGCTTTTGTCATGATTTTCTCTAACTGGATTTTTGTGGTTCTTTTCTTGGAATAACTTGCTATTCCTGCACAGATGTGACTAATTCTAAACCCAGATCTTTCAGCTACTACAGGGACAAAGATTGTGAGTTACATGACCACCACAATGCTACTGTGGTGTTAACAACTTTTCTCATTTTAAACCAGAGTTTTTCCAAAGATTTAAAACTTTGTCATAAATATCTCAGAGCCCAAACTTGAGGCAGGAAAACAAAAACAACAACAACAATAACATGGAAGCACTTTCTGCCCTTACAACCCTGCCAAGACTGATTTACAGAATTACATTTTGCTTTGACTTGGGAGTCAAGAAGTTCCTAGAATCAATTTTTCCTCTTAATTCTTATCTGTATGACCCTAGACAAGTCTTTTAACTCCTCCTTTTCAACTTTACTTCAAAACTGTCTCCTCCCTTTAGATTAATTATGATTTAAAAATATTTTTTAATTTGTTTATCTATTTTTAGTTTACAACATTCAGTTTCACAATCTCTTGAATTCCAAATTATCACCCCCTGCCTTGCCCCCCCACCTCACCCTGCCATGGCGCAGCAGCAAGCACCCCAAGAGTCCCCAGGGTGGCTGCCAGCACAGGTTCTTGGATCTTCTTTGATAAAGGAAAGCAACTCAAAATGGGTTAACAAGCTTACTTTAATCAGTCAAATATGTATTGTTTACCTAGTTCAGGGGGAAAAGGTCAGCACCCCAAACTTCAGAATACAGAGACAGAATTATCAAGACCAAGAAACAGATCAAGTAGACAGATTTACAAACTGTCCAACCATTACATCCATACCAAATCAACATCTGGGTTTCAACATCTGGGTTTTTCAAAGCCGGGGGGCTCTCAACAACGGCTTCCCAGAATCCAGATCAAATCACAGAACACTTCTCAAAGTGAGCCCCCAAACAAAGCTACACATCAGGGCTTTTATAGCCTTCTCCTGGCTCAGAGAATGTAACAACCTTATTGACTCACTGGCCAATCAAGAAGTATCTACTGAAAAACAAGCCTCCCTCCCCAGGCTCCAGGTGCACTTTAGCCTAGGGGCAGAGAAGTTCTTAAAAATTTACATTCCCATTACACATGGTGGCATGCAATCTGATATAGGCTCTATAAATAACTTCACATTGAAACTTAGTCAGGATGTAAAGAAGAATTATAACCAATGAAGTGAACAATGAGAAAGAAGGAGAGGAAGAAAGCTAAACACAAAAGAGAGAGCAAGGAGTTTGCTTCAAAATGAATTGAAACTCCATAGTACTTTTCTCTGGCTGTGGATATATTTTCCACCATTGAGTGTTCTGGAGCTGTCTTATAATCTTGTATTGTTGAGAGGAGCCCAGTCTTTCAAAGTTACTAGTCATAGTTAAGATGTGTCTGTAATTGTGTACAAAGTCCTTGTGGTTCTGCTCCTGTCACTCAGCATCAGTTTTATAAGTCTCTCCATGTTACTTTGAAGTCAATGTGCTAGACATTTCCTATGGCACAAAAGGTATTACAATACATTCATATACCACAAGTTGTTTAACCATTGCCCAATAGACGAGCATCCCTTTGATTTCCAATTATTTGCCACAACAAAAACAGCTGTTATAACTATTTTTGAGCAAATGTGTCTTCCTCCCACTTGTGCGGCCTCTTTAGGATACAGCCCTAGAAGTTGTATTTCTAGGTCGGAGGGTATGCACTTTTTTATAGCCCTTTGGGCATTGTTCCAAATTGCTCTCCAGAAAGGTTGGATCAGTTCACAACTCCACCAGCAAGGCAATAGTGTTCCAATGTTTTTAAATACTCTCCAGCATTTGTCATTTTCCTGTTTTGCTATCTTAGCCAATCTGACTTGTGGCATGTGGTACCTCAGAGTTGTTTTGATTTGCATTTCTCTAATCAATAGTGATTTAGAGCATTTTTTCTTATGTATATAAATATCTTTTATTTCTTCCTCTGAAAACCACCTCTTCATATACTTTGACCATTTATCAATTGGGAAATGACTTGTACTCTTATAAATTTGACTGGGTTCTCTTTACATTTTATAAATGAGACCTTTATCAGAAACACTGGTTACAAAAATTCTTTCCCAATTTTCCACTTCCCTCTTAATCTTAGTTACATTAACTTTATCTGTACAAAAATATTTCAATTTCGTGTAATCAAAATTATCCACTTTGCATTTTGTAATGTGATATATCTCTTCTTTGGTCATAAATTCCTCCCTTCTACATAAATCTGACAGATAAACTCTCCCTTGCTCTCCCTGATTGCTTACAATCTCAGCCTTTATATCTAGATCATGCACCCATCTGGACTTTATTTTGGTATATGGTGTAAGATATTGGTCTATGCCCAGTTTCTGCCAAACTATTTTCCAGTTTTCTCAGCAGTTTTTATCAAACAGTGAATTCTTATCCCAGAAGCTAGGGCCTTTGGGTTTGTCCAACAGCAGATTACTATAGTCATCGACAGCTGTGCCGCCCATACCTAATCTATTCCAGTGATCCACTACACTATTCCTCAGCCAATACCAAGTAGTTTTGATGACTGCTCCTTTATAATATATTTTAAAACCTTGTATAGCTAGACCACCTTCCCTAGCATTTCTTTTCATTAATTCCCTTGATATTCTGAAACTTTTGTTTTTCCAGATGAATTATGTTACTATTTTTTCTAGATCTATAAAAATTTTTCTGTTACATTTATTTATATGACACTACATAGCTAAATTAATATAGGTAAAAATGTCATTTTTATTATATTAGCTTAATGTAGCCATGAGCAACTGATGTTTTTCCAATTATTTAGATCTGTCTTTATTTGTGTGCAAAGTGTTTCATAATTATGTTCATATAGTTCCTGGGTTTGTTTTGGCAGGTAGATTGCCAAATATTTTATAACTTTAAATGGAATTTCTCTATTTCTTGCTGTTGGACTTCATTAGAAATATATAGAAATGTCAAGGATTTATGTGGGTTTATTTTATATCCTGCAACTATGCTAAATATATTTATCTCAAGTACTTTTTACTTGATTCTCTAGGATTCTCTAAATATGTCATCATGTCATCTGCAAAGGGTGATAGATTCCTTCAATTTCTCTTTCTCCTCTTATTGCTGCAGCTAACACTTCTAGCACCAAATTGAATAAGAGGGGTGATAGATGCTACTTATTGTTTTAAGGAAGACTCCATTTATTCCTATACTTTCTACTGTTTTTATTAGAAATGGGTAGTGTATTTTGTCAAAGGCTTTTTCTGCAGATATTGAGATAATCATATGGTTTCTACTGCTTTTTTGTTGTTGCTGTTATGGTCAATTTTACTGATAGTTTTCCTAATAGTCAACCTGGAATAAATCCTACCTGATCAAAGTGTATTATTCTCATGATTAATTGCTGCAGTCTTTTTGCTACTATTTTATTTAAATTTTTTTGCATCTATATTCATGAGGGAAATTGGTCTATAATTTTCTTTCTCTGTTTTGTCTCTTCCCAATTTAGGTATCAGTACCAAATTTTGGCATAAAATGAATTTGGTAGGACTCCTTCTCCAATCTTCCCAAAAGTTAATTAAATATTGGAATGAATTGTTCTTTAATGTTTGATAGAATTCACTTGTAAAATCATCTGTCCCTGGAAAGATTTTCCTAGGGAGTTCATTAATGGCTTGTTCAATTTCTCTTTCTGACATGGAATTATTTAAGTATTCTACTTCCCCTTCAGTAAATCTTGGCAATTTATATTTTTTCTAAATATTTATCAGTTCCACTAATATTATGAAATTCATGGGCAGAGACAGAAGATTCTCCTGGGGCTATCAGCCCCCATTGTGGAATTTTAAAAATCACCTGCCTGATATTCCAGGAGCCAGGATGGCAAAGTAAATTCTGGACCCTCCTATTTCCCCTCCCTGAACAAGAAAATCCAGAGATAAAAGTCCCTCACAGAGTAAAATCCTGAATTAGTGAAAATAGACTCTGGCATAAGAATCACTGAGAAAGGATGTAAGTGAGGCAGAAAGGAGTCTGAAGAGAAGAGGAAGAGGGGTTGCAACAAACCCCACTTGACCTGACCAGCAAAAGACTGCCTGAGCAATAGCTCAGGGGCATAGAGGCATAAATCTGAAGTGGCCAGGCCACCCCTCTGCCACAGGTTACTCTGTGAGCCTCAGGGTAACCCAGGAGAAATACTGAGAATCCTGGCCTTGTTCTCAATCTAGAGACATAGAGGCTATATTACACAAAGCCAACAACCAGGCCCTTATATACCACCCTGAGGAATTAGGATATAGGAAATTACAATGGGAAGGAAGGAAGCTAAGAAGGAGAAGGGGAAGGCAAGATAATCTATTAGAGCTTATTATAGTGAGCAAGAACAACCAAATACAGAGGACAACATGGACTCTATACTCACACCTGAGACCACAGAAGGAAATATGAACTGGTCTCAAGCACAAAAGGCATTCTTGGAGGACCTCAAGAAAGACTTTAAAAACCAAATTAGAGAGATAAAAGATAAATTTAAATCTACAGTGGCCAAATTGGAAAAAAAAGTCTCACTGAAGAAAACAAATCCTTAAAAAGTAAAATTAGTGAATTAATTGGAGAAAATACCTCCCTAAAAAAGCACCTTCAAAAACTAATTGAAGAGAATAATTCACTAAAAATTCGAATCAGTCAAACTGAAGGTCAGGACTCTATGATGCACCAAGAGTCAAGTAAACAAAACATGAAGATTGAAAAATTGGAAGAAAGTGTAAAATATCTTACTGGAAAAACAAAAAAAACCTGACCTGGAGAACAGATCCAGGAGAAATGACTTAAGAATTATGGCTCTACCAGAAAGCCATGATGAAAAAATCAGCCTGGACAACATCCTCCAAGAGATTGTCAAAGAAAACTGTCCTGAAGTCCTAGATCAGAAGGTAAAATGGTTATCAAAAGAATTCACTGGATTCCTCCTGAAAAAAATCCCAAATTGAAAACTCTAAGAAATATAGTACCCAAATTCCAGAATTACAAGATAAGGAGAAAATACTGCAAGCATCCAAAAAGAAACAATTCAAATATCATGGAACTACTGTCAGGATCACACAGGATCTAGCAGCTTCTACATTAAAAGATGGAAGGGATTGGAATTTGATATTTCATAAGGCAAAAGAGCTAGGACTGCAACCAAGGATTAACTACCTGACAAAACTGAGCATAATCTTTCAGGCAAGGAGATGATCACTTAATGAAATAAGGGACTTTCCAGACTTTCCTGATGAAAAAGCCAGAGTTCACTGGAAAATTTGATCTCCAATTACAAGACTCAAGAAAGACACAAAAAGGTAAACAAGGAAAACACACACACACATATACACATGCACACATGCACATAACGGGACACAATAAGAGCAAAATATTTACATCCCTATATAAGAAGCTGATAACTGTCAATATCGAAATTTATTTTATTGTCATGACCTTTAAAAGGGTTATATATAGATAGAGGGTGTGGGAATAAATGAACTAATCTGATGATAAAAAAAACTTTATTAAGGGGATCAAATGGATTGTAATGGGATAAAAGGAAAGGATGAGACAGAGAAAGGTAAATTATGCCATAGGAAATGGCATAAAAACACATTATAGTAGAGGGGAAGGAACGAGGGAGAGGACCATCATTTAAACATCATTCTCACTGGTTCTGGTTCAAAGAGGGATCAGCATATTCAGTTAAGGATAAGATTCTAACGTGAAATGATTTGAAAACTAATTAAATAGGGGGAAAGTAGGGAGGGAGAGGAGCACTGTATGAAATTTACTCTCATTGCTTTGGGGTGAAAGGGGAAATAACATACTCTGATAAGTGTAAAGATCTATTGTGTGCTATAGGCAGTAGGAGGGTAAGAGGGGAATAAAAAGGGGGGGCATGAGAAGGGATGGAATAGTAGTAAAGAAGGGGGGTTTAGAGGGAGGGAACACTGAGGGAGGTGGTGGTCAAAAGGAAAACCCTTAAGGAGGGGAAGAGAGAATGAAGAAACAAAACCATAAGCAGGGGAGGGAATAGGATGGAGGGAAAGAGACAAATAGTCATCATTACTGTGAATGTGAATGGGATGAACTCTCCCATAAACAGAGGCGGATAGCAGAATGGATTAAAAACCATAATCCTACAATATACTGTCTACAAGAAACACATTTGAAACAAAGGGATACCAACAGGGGAAAGGTAAAAAGCTGGAGTAGAATATATTATGCCTCAGCTAAAGGTAAAAAACAGTAGGGGTAGCAATCCTTATCTCAGATAAAGCAAAAGCAAAAATAGATCTAATTAAAAGAGATAAAAGGAAGGAAATTATATCCTGCTAAAAGGCACCATTGAGAATGAGGCAATATCATTACTTAACATGTATGCACCAAGTTGTATAGTGTCCAAATTCCTAGAGGAGAAGTTAAGGGAATTACGGGAAGAAATAGATAGCAAAACTATACTAGTGGGGAACCTTAATCTCCCCCTCTCTGAACTTCATAAATTTAACCTCGAAGTAAACAAGAAAGAAGTTAAGGAGGCAAATAGAATTTTAGAGATGCTAGATATGATACATCTCTGGAGAAAAGTGAATGGGGATAAAAAGGAATACACCTACTTCTCAGCGGTTCTTGGCACAAACTCAAAACTCGACCATGTACTAGGGCATAAAAAAATCACTATTCAGTGCAGAGAGTCAGAAATATTAAATGCATCCTTCTCAGATCATGATGCAATAAAAGTCATATGCAAGAAAGGGCCATGGAGGGGCGGCCAGGTAGCACAGCAAGTAAGAGCACCGGCTCCAGTGTTGGAATGACCTGAAGATCGAATCCCAGGCTCAGACACTTAGCACCCACACAGAAACACCTGGCTGTGTAACCTTGAGCAAGTTACTTAACCCCAATTGCTTAGGGGAGGCCAGGTGGCTCAGAGAGTAAGAGCACCGGCTCCAGTGTCAGGATGACCTTGATCAAATCCAGGCTCAGATATTTAGCACCACACCCACAAATAACTGGCCCTGTAACCTTGAGCAAGTTACTTAACCCTGATTGCTTAAAAAAGGGGGGGGGGCATGGAAAGATAAACTAAAAACTAAATGGAAATTAAACAATTTAATCCAGAAGAATGAGTGGGTCTTCCTTAAAATAATAAGTAGCATCTATCTAAAACCATAAGTAATATTATATGCAATGGGGATAAACTAGAAGCATTTCCAGTAAGATCAGGGAGGAAACAAGGATATCCACTATCAGCTGTCTTATTCAATTTGGTACTAGAAATGTTAGCAGTAGCAATTAGAGGAGAAAAAGAAATCAAAGGAATCAAATTAGGCAAAGAAGAGACCAAGCTATCACTCTTTGCACATGACATGATGATATACTTAGAGAATCCTAGAGAATCAAACAAAAAATTACTTGAGACAATAAATAAATTTGGCAAAGTGGAAATATATATCAAAAAAACCCATATAAATCCTTGGAATTCCTCTATATTTCTAATGAAACTCAACAGCAAGAGAAAGAAAGTGAAATCCAATTTAAAGTCACTGTAGACATTACTAAATATGTGGGAATTCTACCTCTTTCCCAAAAAAAACCCAGGACCTATAGGATCACAACTATAAAATACTTCACACAAATAAAGTCAGATAGAACTAAATGGAAAAAAAAATATCAATGGCTGGGTCGACATAATATAATAACAATGACAATTTTACCTAAATTAAATTATATATTTAGGGCCATACCAATCAATTCACCAAAAAAACTACTTTATAGAACTAGAAAAAATAGTAACAAAATTCATTTGGAATAACAAAAGGTCCAAAATATCAAGGGAATTAATGAAAAGAAATGATAGGGAAGGTGGCCTAGCTATACCAGATTTTAATCTGTATTATAAAGCAGCAGTCATCAAAACTACTTGGTACTGGCTGAGGAATAGAGTACTGAATTAACGGATTGGATTGGGCACATGAGATTCAGCAGTCAATGATTATAGTAATCTAATGTTTGGTAAACCAAAAGACCCTAGTATGGGGGATAAGAACTCACTATTTGACAAAAACTTCTGGGAAAACTGGAATATAGTTTGGCAGAAACTGGGCATAGACCATTATCTAACACCATATACCAAAACCAAGTCTAAATGGGTGCATGATCTAGGTGTAAATGTTGATACTGTAAGCAATCTCAGAAAACAAGGAATAGTTTGCCTGTCAGAACTGTGTAGAGGGGGAGACTTTATGACCAAACAAGAATGAGAGAGCATTATAACGTGAAAAATGGATAATTTTGATTACATTAAATTGAAAAGCTTCTGTACAAACAAAGCCAATGTAAACAAGAATAAGAGGGAATATGAGAAATTGGGAAAGACTTTACAACTTATGTCTCTGATAAAGGATTCATTTCTAAAATATACAGAGAATTGTGTCAAATCTATAAGAATACAAGTCATTCCCAATTGATAAATGGTCAAAGGATATGAACAGGAAGTTTTCAGAGATAGAAATTAAAGATATTTATGAGCATATGAAAAAAATGCTCTAAATCACTCTTGATTAGAGAAATGCAAATCAAAACAACTCTGAGGTACCACATCCCACCACTTGGCTAAGATGGCAAAACAGGAAAATGACAAATTCTGGAGAGGCTGTGGGTAAATTGCAACACTTATGCATTGCTGGTGGAGTTGTGAACTGATCCAACCTTTCTGGAAACCAATATGGATTTATGCCCAAAAGGCTATAAATAATTTCATACCCTTTGACCCAGCAATATCCCTTCTTGGGTTGTATCCCAAAGAGATCATAGAAGTGGTAGCAAGACCCATATGTACAAGAATATTTATAGCAGCTCTTTTTGTGGTGGCAAAGAATTGGAAATTAAGGGGGTGCCCATCAATTTGGGAATGGCTGACCAAGTTCTGGTATATGCATGTAATGAAATACTATTGTGCTATAAGAAATGAGGAGCAAATGGACTTCATATTTACCTGGAGAGGCTTATACTAACTGATGCTGAGTGAGAAGAGTAGAGCCAGGAGACATTTGTACAAAATTACAGACACAACATATGTGTGAAGACCAACTTTGATAGATTGGACTCTTCTCAGCAATCCAGCGTCATAAGTCAACCCCAAAAGACTCATGATGGAGAGAGATGTTTACATCCAGAGAAAGAACTAGAAAAAACTGAGTTTGATTCCATATTGAAGCAAACTACTGGATCTTTTTCTTTTTCTTGTTTGGTTTTGGTTCCTCTTTCCCATTTTTCATTCCATCTGATAAAATCTGTCTTTATAACCTGACTAACGCCTAATGTGAAAGTATTTGCAAATCCTATACTTGATTGTATGCCGTCAGGGGGGGGGGGGGGTGGGGGAGGAGAGGGAGGGTGAGAAAATTTGAAACTCAAGGAATTGTGGAATTGAATCTTGTAAACTAAAAGTAAACAACCAAATTATTAAAGACCAAAAATTAAAAAAATATATATGTTGTCATTCTCCTGAATGAAATTACTGATTGTTTCTATTATTTCTTACTTTGACCTACTCATTCTTTGGAACTAAATTATTTAGTTTCCAATTAGTTTTTAGTCTATCTTTTCATGATACTTATTACATATAATTTTTATTGCATCATGATCCAAAAAGGATGCATTTAGTGCCTCTGCCTTTATGCACGGAATTGTCATGTTTTTTTTGCACTAGTATATGGTCTATTTTTATGTATGTTCTATGTACTGATGAGAAGGTATATTCCTTTTTATGCCCATTTAATTTTCTTCATAGGTCTATCATATCTACATTCTCTAACATTCTATTCGCCTTTTAAACTTCTTTCTTATTTTGAGTTTAGATTTATCAAGTTCAGAGAGGGGCAGATTGAGGTCCCCCACTAACAGTTTTGGTATCTATTTCTTCCTCTTAACTACTCCTCGAGCAATCTGGATTGCTTGGTGCAGATATATTTTGCAATTATATTGCTTCATTGTCAATGGTGCCTTTTAGTAGGATATAGTTTCCTTCCTTATCTCCTTTAATTAGATCTGTTTTTGCTTTTGCTTTATCTGAGATAGGGATTGCTACCCCTGAATTTTTACTTTAGCTGAAGCATAATATGTTCTGTTCAAGCCTTTCACCTTTACCTTATATGTATTCCCCTTTTCAAATTTTTTTCTTGTATACAAATATATTGCAGGATTATGGTTTTTAATCCATTCTGCTATCTGCCTGTTTTATGGGAAAGTTCATCCAATTCACATTCAAAGTTACGATTTATATCTGTGTCTTTCCCTCCACCCTATTCCCTCTCCTGTTTGTGATTTTTTTCCCTTCACCTCCTTAAGAGTTTTCCTTTAGACTGCTGCCTCTCCCAGTATTCCCTCTCTATCAGCACCCCTCACTTTTCCTAACCTTCCCCCTTAGTACTTCTTCCCTCCCTTCTAACAACCCCCCACACTTTTCTTTCCCCTTTCCCCTCTTAGTGCCTGTAGGGCTTGATAGATTTTTATACTTAACAATGTATGTTATTCCCTTATTGAACCAAAACCTATGAGAGTAAATCTCATATACTGTTCCTCTCCCTCCCTTCTTTCACTTTATTATAATAAGTTTCTGTGTCTTTTCATGTTAGAATCGTATACTTAACTGATTATGTTATTCCTTCCTTGAACCAAAACCAATAAGAATAAAGCTCGTAAATATTCATCTCCCTCTCTTCTTTCCTTGTCCTGTAACATGTTTTTATGCCTCTATGTGCAGCATAATTTACCTTTTTCTGGCTCCTCCCTTCCTCTTCTCACATTACAGTTACCTTGTACCCTTTAATAGGTTTTTTTTTAATCATCACCTCAGTTAGTTTATACCTACACCCTGTATCTATGTATAACCCTTTTATATGTCACCATGATTATACAGTTCTCAATATTGACATGTATCAGTTTCCATTATAAGGATGTAAACAGGTTGCTCTTATTGAATAAAAAGTTATGTCTGTGTGTGTGTGTATGTGTGTGTTTTCCCTCTTTACCTTTTTATGTCTCCCTGAGTCTTTTATTTGGAGATCACATTTTCCATTGAGCTGTAGCTTTTTTCATCAGGAAGGTCTGGAAGTCCCTTACTTCACTGAATGACCATCTTATTGACTGACATATTATGCTTAGTTTTGTTGGATATTTGATCCTTGTTTGTAGTCCGTGTTACTCCTAACAAAATATCATGTTCCAGTCCCTCTGTTCTTTTAATGTAGAAGCTGCTAGGTCTTGTGCAATCCTGACTGTAGTTCCACAATATTTGAATTGTTTCTTTCTTTCTGCTTACAGTATTTTCTCCTTGTTCTCATAGTTCTTGAATTTGACTATAATATTTCTTGGAGTTTTCAATTTGGGATCTCTTTCAGGAGGTGTCTGATGTATTCTTTCTATAACTATTTTACACTCTGGTTCTAGGATCTCAGGGCAATTTTCTTTGATAATTTCTTGAAAGATGTTGTCCAGGCTCTTTTTTCATCATGGCTTTCTAGTAGACTGATAATACTTAGATTATCTCTCCTGGATATGTTCTCCAGGTCAGTTGTTTTTCCAATGAGATATTTTATATTTTCTTCTAATTTTTCATTCTTTAGTTTTTGTTTGACTTATTCTTGATGCCTCATTAGCCCATTATCTTCAAATTGGCTGATCTAATTTTTAGTGAATTATTTTCCTCAATTAATTTTTGAAGTTCCTTTTCCATATGTTCAGATTTATTTTTAGGAAGTTCTTTTCTCTGGTTAGATTTTGCACCGCTTTTCCAATTTCACAAATTTTACTTCTTAAGTAACTGTTACCTTCAGTAATATTTTTTTTTTCATTTTGGCAAGTGTAAGCTCAAAATAAGTCAGTTTATATCTTCTAATTCTCTAATTTGGCTTTTAAAATTCTTTTTGAGCTCTTCCAAGAAAGCCTTCTAGGCTTGAGACCAGTTCATATTCCTTGTTGAGGTTTCAGAGTTGGTCATATAGTCAATGTTGATCTCTTGTGAATCTGGTTCTTCTCGCTCACCATAAAATGATTTAATTCTTTTCATTCTTCCAGTTGCTTCTATACCATTGTTATTGCCTATTTCCTGGTCTTAAAAGTGGATTTCTGCTTCTGGGGTATAGAGGGCTCTGACCCACACATCTTATGCTGGGAGCTAGGGGTCTGGTTATTGACTTTGTGTGCTGTGTCCTCTGGGTGTTTAGACTGAGTCCAAGGCCAGGACTTTCTGAGTTGCTTCAAGTTTACTCTGAAGCTCACAATGTAAAATGTGGGTCAGGAGTGGTCTGGTTGCTTCAGGATTCCAGCTCCCAGTCCCTAGGCTAAAACTCAGCAGGCTCAGCTGCTGGTGGCCATGTTGGTATCTGCTAGTTCCCCTGCTTGTATGAAAGCATACCTTGGGTTCTGGTCTTAGTAATTGCTGGCTCTACCTCCTGGGGTTAAGGATCTCCTGCTGGTTAGCTGAGATGGGGGCTTGTTAGGACAGCTCCTTCCCTACACCTTAACCTTGGCACAGCCACACCCATGCCCTTTCTCTAGGACTTCCAAGGCTACAGCTGGTTGTCACTATTTCAGGATTTTACCCTCAGTCAATATTCTCTGGGTTTTCAGGGTCTTAGCAAGAGAGTGCCATCTTGGCTCCCTGGAGTTCAAGTAGTAGATTTTTAAACATCCAGGCTGTGGGTTGGTCACCCCAGAATTAGCTGCTGCTACCACAGGCCCTGTGCTTTCTTTTACCCACCTCCGACAATTTCCCCCGACCTGTGGTGAGAGATCTGGAAATTGCCCCTGCAGTGGTCAATCAGCTCACTCTGGCTCTGCCCGGGTCAGGTCTTCTGTCTGTGCTGGTACAGCCCCCTTCCCTGGTGCACCTTGCTGGACCGAAAATCTTCGACACTATGTCTCCCAATGGATTCTACCACTCTAAAATGTGTTCAGATTCACTTTTTAGAGGTTACTGAAGGAATTCACAAAAAAAAGAGTTCAGATGAGCTCCTGCTTTCTCTCTGCCTTCTTGACTCTGCCCCTTATATTCATGTTCTTTAATTTCAAATATGACCATGTCACTGCCTTATTTTATGAATTCCAGTGGAATGCCATTACTTCCAAAATAAAATGCGTTATTTTTTTGTATAGCATTTAAGGCCCTTCATAGCTTGACCCCAACCTTCTAAGTCAGTCTCAGTGCATGGAACAACCCTCCTCATACACTGCAATGGTGGGTAGGGGGTGGGGGAGATTCCTTTTACTCCTCCTCATACTTGGCATTTCATGTCTGATCTCTATGCCTTACTTGTGCTTCCAGGAATGGAATGGACTTCTTCCTGAACATTATCTCATCAAAGCATACTTTCCTTCATGACTGAGCTCAAAAAAAACACTTTATACATGAAGCCTTTACATATTTCCCCAGCTATAAACATGTTGTCTTCCCTAGTTACACTCTGAGTTCTGTGAGAATGAGGACCCTTTTTTGCTTTTATATGTTTGTCCCAAGAAGCCGGTACAGTGCCAGGTACATGTTGTTTTTGTTTGGTCATGACTGACTCTGTGATCCCATTTGGGGGTTTTCTTGGTGAAGATACTGCTTCAGCTCGTTTTTGCATATGGGAAATTGAAGCAAATAGCTTTAACTGACTTGCCCGGGATCATGCAACTAATAAGTATCTGAAGCCCTATTTGAACTCATGAAGATGAGACTTCTTGATTCCAAGCCCGGTGCTCTATCCATTGAGTCACCTAGTTGTCCATAATGATTGCTTAAAAATTATTATTATTATTGATTGATTGATCCACTAAGTCAAAGATAGACAGAGTATCCACAGAACCTATATGCATAGAATATAGCATATTATAATAACACCTAAAGATGTTCAAAGTAAGTTTTAAGGACAAAAAAATTACTTTTGAAAGTACAATAGAACCTTCTGAGGTTAAAAAAAAGTCCCCTAGTGTGTATGTATGTATGTGTGTGTGTATATATATATATCTTGATATCATCTCATATGTCATATGTATATATCATGTATATTGTATGTATATAATATGTCATATATAAGATTATATAATATATTGTACACATGTCTAAAAATATTTGTGTAATTTAACAAATTAAGAAGTATAAATGCTACAAACTTACGAAAATAACATTTGAAAGTATAATGATTTAAATGTACTTCACACTTGTGAAGTTTTATGAACTTTAACAACACATTTTTATATTTTAATTATAATAAGAAAGATTGCTTTGTCATCATGTATTGCTTGTGTGTCGGTTTCAGGATGATATTTTCTCAGTTCAGATCAGTAGGGGAGTTCCTCTTGCCTAGCCACCTCAGTCACCTGATGTATTTCTATTAGACTTTTTCTTATAGGATAGCTTCAAAACTGTGTGTATTCATCAAAACCTAGTTCTTTAGATGATATTAAGGATAAGATTGCAAATGCTTCCAATCACTGAGCATTAGCTGATGAAAGTTTTTAAGATGTTCAAAAATTTATCAGATATGTAAAGTCATTTTGAATTGATATCAAATCTATCAATACTTTTAAAATATAAATAATTAACATTTCAAATTTTATTTTTGTAAGCATGTAGCATTTTTAGTCCTGAAGTTATTATAACTTAAAATTGCGCCATTTGAAATAGCTAACTAGAGATAACTCTACATATCTATTAAGATATAACAAGCTTCATAGTCTTATCCAATTCTGATGAATTTCTTCCCTTTTCCTCAGGTCTGTTTATCTGAAGGAAGTGCCTGTCTACAACTTGTATACAAATGAATTAAACCACTCCATTAAAAATGTATTCCCACAATCTCATTGATGGCCTGGGCTGCCCTAAGATGCTAAAAGAATGCCTCCAGTGCTTTGGCAAGATCTTGAAATCCAGAATTTACAGAGCAGTGGAGGTAGGATGGAATCACATAGGATAAAAAGCCATTGAGTAGCTGACATTAAGAATAGGATAAGAGCAGCTATATACTGATGAAATTTCTCCATAGAGAATAGTAGTGGTCTCCTTAACATTTGGCTCTAATATTTTTCAACGCTACTTCTAAGTCAGTGTTCACAATTATTAGAGCTGGTCTGGAATGCTGGCTGAGGGAAGAATCAATGCCTTATTAGAGCTAATATAATAATAATGCATATTTATACAGAGCTTTACCATTTGCAAAAAATGTTCAAAATATATTATTTCCTTAGAATCTAACAACTCTCAGAGAGGTGCTATAATTACTATTCATTTAACAAATGCGAAAAATCTGACGAAAAGAGGGGCTACACAGTGTCTACAACATGATCTTTACCCAGGTCTCCTTAATGTAAGTCAACAGCTCTACCCACTATGCTATACTCATCCTCTTCACCTCAGTTCAAGTACATTTCTTGGAGATGGGCAGAGTTACATATTGTAATTAATTAGTCGTTCTAGATAATTGGATACTTTGATAGTTTGACACTTTGAAGAAGCTATGATTTCATTAGTGAACAGTCCCTCCATTAATAATGAACAGAACCACTCAATGGCTTTTCATCCTATGCAATTAAACCCTCACCCCCCACCCTCCTGCAAATACTGTATATCTCCATCTAGCCAAAGCACTGTAGATATTCTTTTGTTCTTTCAGTATCTTAGGGAGACCAGTATACCATTTAGGCAGTCTAGCTGTTATCTTTACATGAACTGCCCACCTCTTTTTTTTTTGACACATCTGTCCTCAACAATGTCTTTTATCTCCATGCTTGCATATAAGTTACTACTTAGACATGATGCGGTCCATATATGGCCTGGTTAATTAGTAGTTTTCTTTATAATTCCACCTATTTTATTTAATAGCATTTGTTTTCATTTTATTCCCATTTCTCGAGCAACTTTCAGGAAAATCCTTTAAAATACAAGCTTTTAATAATCATTCCTTCTATAAGCAAAAAGCCTTGAAAGAAGACAGGAACTGTCTATTCTTAACA
>NW_027185860.1:13874399-13913696 GCF_028583685.1 Petaurus breviceps papuanus | reverse complement strand
ATATCCCTTTCAAAGATTTAAATAACATGAGACTTTGTAATAAAAATATTGTTTACTCTCAGTTTCTTTTTTCATTTCCATAAGCAATGTATATAGAGTAAAAGCAAACTGATATCATGTCTTATTTAGTGTGTTGGGACAGAACCATCAAATACCAAGGCAAACTCATTGCTTCCATATGTAATTAGAGCCTAGTGACTCAGCAAATGACTCCTCCATGGAAATAACTGCTTTGCAGAGAAAACAGGCAGCCCTAAGTATTATCATTCAGATGACAGTCTGAAATGGGCAATATTCCATTGCCTGTGATCACAAAAATTTTAATATTTTCTTTTGTAGGTATATAAACAAGTTTAAAATGCCACAGATGTATTTGTTAAATAGCCATTGTTTGCATTGTGTGAAATGTCAAAACATTTTGAAAAACAGGTCAGTCTACATGTGGTGTGTCATAATTTAAAATTGAGAAAAGACATATACACACAAAAATACAAAATAGCTTTCACTGCTATTTCTATAAAGCCTTAATGCATATAATGCAAGTCAAGTAAAGAAAATAAATATTGAGCTCAGTTTCCCTATGGATAATTTTTTTTCATGTGATGATGTATGATGACTCAAATCAATACATATGGTAAAAATTCATTACTACTTTCTAAAACTTGAATTGGTCACACAGATAATAATATGAAAGCCCAAATAATGCATCATAAGCTTTCATCAATAGCAATCACATGCTAAAATGTTCCTTATTTTTTATTATAAAGAGAATAAACTTCTAAATGGTTAACACTCAAGGAAAGTTCATCTGGCACCAAGATCTTATTGAAGTAGAAATCATTACTTACAGAAATAAAGTAAATATTACTATAAGTTATCTAAATAGCAACATTAGTGGTCATCACAATTTGTCAGGTCTGTTATTATAACACTCACTGAGTGCCGACAGTGTAATAAAGTTTAAAAATATGAGATGCATTTGCCCAGTTGGCCTATAGCTAGATCCTTGGAGGAACCAAGGAAAAATAAATATGGAAGGAACCAAAGTAGGTCACACTCTACTCTTGACATATGCACATGTATATAATGCACAGTTTCGCTGATCTGGAACTGAAAGGAATCTCAAAGTACATCTTATCCAAAAGAGGCCCAGAAAAGTTAAGCTGTTTAGAAGTTAAGAGGTAAAGAAGTAAGGATAATCAGAGATGGGATTTAAATTCACACCCTTTGCCTTGGAAACCAGCTCTCTTCCTACTATACAACAAATGTGGAGTTACTCTTTCTTGGGAGTCATAAATTAACAAAGCAAAAAGAAAAACAAATCATTTTTTAAAATTATAATCCACTTTTGTCATTTCATATACATTTGAAGAAAAAACAAACAATGGTTTCTCTAAGGTGAATTCCCAACTCAGAAACAGAATAAATATAAGCACTGATTAAAGCATAGTGTTACCTTGACAAACATAGCCCCTTTCTTCATGGCCAGCATTGCATAAGCACTTGCCAATGGGCACCAGCCATTCCCCTTCTGTGCTGCAGTACATTCTGGGTGATTCCTCCTCCTTGGAATTATTGACACAAGAACCTCGGACTTCCACCAGGGATTGGGAGTCCATAGGTACTGTATCCGGAAACATTGCCAGGTTCTTCACTGTAAAAGGGCACTTTTTAAAGTACACTCTCACAGATACTAAGGCAACACAGGCACCAACATCTTGAAAAGCCAAATAAAAGCCTTTACTGTTCACTGGGCCTACCTCTCGAACTTCAGTGTTGAGTTTGAGGATACGGTCGCCCAGGTCCATCTGTGTGAAGCTTTCATCAGCTGCAATTGTGTCAATCTTGGTAAACTGATGTTCTCGGAATTTGACCCCATGGTCATCATCTGACTCCATGTAGTAGAGGTTAAAAGTCTCCTTGCAAGTACCCAAAACCATTGGGATACTATTGCAGTCTCTTAATGTAAACTTGAGTTCCACATAGATCTTCTGAGCTGAATTTCTTGGAACCCAGTTTGTTCTCAGCCAATTATTCTGACTGTGATCCATAACATTGCACACCTGGTAGGTCCTGATAGGGGTGTAATGCTCATCAACCCCACTGATCTCTTCCCACTAGTTTAAAAAAACAAACAACAAAAGAAGAACTGATTAATAGAATGATTATATTTGAAATGAGATATCAGTATCTAAGTAATTTCATAGAAATTTTAAATACACACAAAAAATAGACACCATTATTTCTGTTGGTGGCATCACTTATTTTTTAACAAGTCTCATGTTGTGCTTTCTTCTTTATTTCTTTCATCTAAGTACATATCCTTAATACTATATATCTAGATTTTTGACATAGATTCTCACTATATCTTTCTGAATCCATTCTCTTCTACTTCCAATTGATCATGAATATCAACACCAAATTTATCTTTTTTAATGTATATCAATCAAAGCACGTTATTCCTCTGCTCAAAATTCACCAATGGCTTCTTATTGTCTCCCAAGTACAAATCAAATGCCTTAGTCTTAATCAAAATTATTTTACACTCTAGTTCCACCCTACCTTTCCAACCTTCGTCTCTTTCTTTTATGCACAAAATGGAATAGTCTCTACCCTCTAAAATTGTACTATAATTTCTGCCACCATGTCTTTGTTCACATTATTTCCTATGACTTTAATCCTTCCCCGCCATATTCATTTCTTGATGTCAGATCATCTTTGAAAACAAAGGACAAATAGAACCTGTGAGTAGTCTGAGCTAAGTGAATTGGGAGCCAGCCAGTGAGGTAACTCTGTTTGACCTCTCCCTCTCCTTCTCTTCTCCAAAGGAAGGTAAATTTTGATGACTGGAAGCTCCCCAGTTAATTTGGGGTTTCCTTCCTTCCTTCCTTCCTTCCTTCCTTCCTTCCTTCCTTCCTTCCTTCCTTCCTTCCTTCCTTCCTTCTTTTCTCACCTATTTCACTCTGAAGGTCTTAGACTGAACCCCAAGAGGTCCCTGCCCAAGCTCCACTTAGTGGCTGTCTTTTGGGCCGTCTTGGCTCAGAGTGAAATCAAATAGTAACTGTTTATCTTTTGGCCAGCAAACATGAGGGTCTTCCCCTCCCGTTTTATTTATTTTTTTAAAGGGGCCATCCCTTGACTAACTTCCTAAAGAGGCATACTCACTGAATGGGCATTGCCTCACTCAAAGTGAGAACCTGAAAACGCCTTAGACTAAAAGGGTCAGGGTCTCCCATTGCATCCTAGGCTGCATATAGTTGTGCTATTGAATATCAGGCCCCTGGATGCAGATGGCTTTGGAGGAGAAAGTGAAGCTGGTGACCTTGCACATCCCTCTCTCACTCAAATCAGAGTCAACTGCAAGTCATCATTTTCCTGATGTCACGGTCCTCTTGGAAAATGGACAAAAACAACCTTATATTCATGAATTGACTTCCCTGATTTCTCCCATCAATATCATATTTTCTCATGAGCCTCACAAAGTACTCTGATGTGTACAACTATAAAGGACTCATCATGTCTCATAGTTATCTTTGTATTTATGTTGCCATGAGACCAAGAATTAAGCTTAAATTTCTCTTTATTCCACTATAGACCACAACATATGGTAAAAGATCCTTGTAGTATAACTGAAAGGGTGTGAGATTTCTTGTCAAAAGACATGTGAGATCAATCACTGCTTCTCATGGTTACTTGCTGTCTGATCAGGGACAAGTTACATAACCTCTCTGGATCTCAGCATCACCTATCTTGCATGGTTGTGACAGTCAAATGAGATCATGTAGCATACTTAAAAGTTACTATCATTAACACTTATTCCTCGATACCTGTTTGCTGAATTGATCTGAATTAATTAGCAGTAAAAATTCAACCATTATTTCTCACTTAGGTAAAAGCACTAAACTGGGGTTCTTTTAGATTAAAAAAAACACAATTCTGGGAAGTTTTTTCTTGGCCTAGAAAATGCCTGTCCTCGGCTTTCCATGAATAAAATCTAGATAATAAACTGGAGTCTCTCACTGAAGTTTAGTCTAATTGTCTATGCTTCCTGGCACAGATTTTCCTTTAGATAACCAAGATTCAAGTAAATTGCATGGCTTTATAGCTCAAAATCAAGCCCAAAGAAAATAAGGAGCAATCCAATGTCTTTGCTGAAGGGGTAAAAAAAAAAAAGATGATCTTAACCAAATTTGTTTATTTAGGAAAAAGAGACTAAACTGCCATAAATCTATCAATCTGTTGGTTGTTTCCCAGAAAAAAAAATAACTAGGTTTTGGGTCCAAACTGGTGTTTTGCCAAAGAGTTTTGAATCATCATGATAACAGTTCACGTCTCACCATCTATGCAATTAATTTTCTTTAGACAGAAATTGTAAAGATTGAATGAATGTTAAAAGATTCAGTCACATCAAGTGATGCTCAATGACCCAAAGCAAACTTTGGAATTACCCATTAGAAAGAGGAGAGAGACAACATAAGGCAATTGCACCTAATCCCACTACACATAGTAATCACCTTAAATATTGCATATAATAAACATGAAAGAATGCTGGTAGAGTTACAAAAATGTGTACAGACATTTGTCTCATGTAAATTGTGTTAGAGAAGGCTGTAAGCTATTTTCCCTAAGGGTTTTGTTTTGTAACATTCATCTCAGCACCAATAAAGAACTTATAAAATGGAGAACTGATAAAATTCACAAGATCCTAGAGGTAGCTGGAGCTGAGTTGAGGGAAGACCTTATCTTATTGGGAAGCATGATGAGTCCAAATCATTACTTTAAGGTTTTCATATAATATCACCCCACCATAATCCATGATTCATTTATTTCTTTTTTTATTTTTATTTTTCAAACGCTTTATTAACTTCTGATTTATATCATTCATTTCCAACAGATTTTGAGTTACAAATTTTCTCCCCATTTCTTCCCTACCCACGGCCTCAAACTAGCAGTCCCACAGGATATTCCCTCCTACCATCTGCTCTCTCCCATATTTTCTTCAATACCCCTTTCGACTTCTCCAGTGGATCTCTATGCCCCAGTGCCTGTATATGTTGCTTCCCAATTACATGTAAAATAGTATTAACATTAGTATATATATATATATTTGATTTTAAAACTTTGAATTCCAGATTAATTCCCTTCCTCCTTTGATGCCTACCCTTACTGGGAAGATAAGCACTTCAGTATAGGTTGTACATGTGTAGCTAATGCAAAACAATAACAAAGTAGATATGTTGTAAAAGACTGACTATATTTCCCTCCCTCTTATGCCACCTCCCAATTGTTTTATTCTCCGTCCCTTTTCAAAAGTGAGTGCTTCCAAATTCCCTCCCCTGCAGCCTGACCTCCCTTCCATCATCCCCCCTCTGATCCCCTTCCCCAGCTACTTTCCTGGAGGGTGAAATACCCTATTTAGTGTGTATTTCATTCCCTCCTCAACCCAAATTCAATGGGAATATGGTTGACCCATTCCCTTTTGCCTTCCTATTCTTCTTCTACATTGTAAACATTATCCCTTGCCTCTTCTATATGAGATAGTTTATCCCATTCTATCTCTCTCCTTCTCCTCTCATTATATTCCTCTCTCACCTCTTAATTTCAACTTTAAGTATCATCACTTCCTATTAAATTGGTCCTGTGCCCTATATCTATGTATACCTGTAAACATATATACACACATTAACATATGTATTCATATGCCCATATACAGTCATATATAGACATATATATATATATATATATATATATATTTCTATTCCCTTCAACTACTTCCATCAGGTACAATTATCATTTTTCCAAGTAGGAATATTAATAGCTCAAATTTGATAAGTTCCTTATGATTTCTTTTCCCTGTTTACCTTCTCATGCTTCTCTTGCTTCTTGTATCTGAATGTCAAATTTTCTATTCTACTCTGGTTTTTTCAGCAAGAATGCCTGAAAGTCCTCTATTCCACTGAATGACCATGTTTTCCCCTGAAACATGATACTCAGTTTTGCTGGGTAGGTGACTCTTGGTTTTAATCCCAGCTCCTTTGCCCTCTGGAATATCATATTCCAAGTCCTTCAATCCCTCAGTGTAGAAGCTGCCAGATCCTGGGTTATCCTGATTGTGTTTCCACAACATTCAAATTGTTTCTTCCTGGCTGCTTGTAATATTCTCTCCTTGATCTAGGAATTCCAGAACCTGGCTATAATATTCTTAGAAGTTTTCATTTTGGGATTTTTTTAGGAGGTGACCGGTGGATTCTTCAACCTCTATTTTGCCCTCTGGTTCTAAAATATCAGGGCAGTTTTCTTTGAGAAGTTCCTGGAGGATGATTTCTAGGTTCTTACTTTTGGTCATGGCTTTCAGGTAGTCCAATAATTTTTAAATTATCTCTCCTGGATCTATTTTCCAGGTCAGTGGGTTTCCCCATGAGATATTTCACATTGCCTTCTATTCTTTCATTTGTTTGGATCTGTTTAACAGCATCTTGATTTCTCATAAAGTCATTAGCTTCCATTTGCTCCAATCTAATTCTGAAGCAATGATTCACCTCATTGAGCTTTTGAGATTCTTTTTCCATCTGGCAAATTTAGCTTTTTAAGCCATTCTTCTCCTCATTGCCTTTTTGAGCCTCTTTTGCCATTTGAGTTACTCTATTTTTCAAGGTGTTATTTTCCTCAGTCAGGCAGTTGACTCTCATTTCATAATTTTCTGGCATCCTTCTCATTTCTCTTACCAATTTTCCCTCTATTTCTCTTATCTGCTTCTTAAGGTCTTCTATGGCCTGTAACCAGCTCATGTTTTCCTTTGAAGCTTTTGGTGCAGGAGTTCTGACTTTACTGTCTTCCACCTGTTCCATGCTTTGCTCTCTTTTTTGTCCCCAAAATAGGAGTCTAATGTTGGAATCTTCTGTCTGCTTTGTTTCCTTTGCCTGGTCATGTCACCCCTCAGTCACTTGACCCCTGGGCTTTTTGCCACAGTAGGCCTCTGCCACCAGACAGGGGATCTTTCGTCCCAAAGCTTGGGTTTTATCAGCTGCTGGAGGTATTAGATGGGTGCCCTCTCTGAGTTCTCCACACACTCTAGGAAGCTGGACCCACACCCAGGACCTCCACCCTAGACAGCAATCTAGATCCAAGAGGGTTAAAGCAAGAGTGATTACCCCTCAGACTGGTGCTTGGTCCCCCGATGCTCTGCAGGCCAGGAACTAAAGCTGCCATATGGTGCTGGCTGGCTGTGCTGGCATCTCAGGGGCTTCTCGCCCTGGGGACAAAAGCCATGCACTCCCACTTACTGGATCCCAAATTCCAGACTACATTCACCTCTAACTTTGTCCTTCACATCTACGTGTTGATAAATCTGGAAACGGCCACAGCTGCTGCTGATATTGAGTCCCACTGCTGGGGCTTGGTCAGGCCTGCCCTGGGACTAAAACCCTGGCATGGGGCTGGGCTCGGCTCCCAGAGCACTGTGATGTCCAACTCCTGCTGGCCTGCCGGGCTGTCCTCAGTGAGAGGTTAGCTTCTCTGTGTCATTTTTGGATTCTGCAGTTCCAAAGTTTTTTTAGAGTCCCCTTTTTACATGGGTTGGAGAAGGTGGAAGCCAGAGTCGCAGGGAGGTCATGTTTCTACTTCACCATCTTGACTCTGCTCCCTATCTCATTTATTTCTTTTATTATTTATATTTTTAAATACAGCTGCTCATCTCTCTGTCAGAACAACAGAAGTCCCTAATAACCTTATCTGTAGTACTTCAATAGTCTCTTCACTATATTCCTTGATTCCACTCTCTTTTAAGCTTTTAAATCTATTCTGCAAACCAGATTCATTTAGGATATGTAGAATAATACATGCAATAAAATGTAGAACATACAAAATAGGTGTTTCTTTATATAGTGTACTTTTTTTTAAAGCGATCGGGGTTAAGTGACTTGCAGTGTTTCTGGGTGGGTGCTAAGTATCTGAGCCCGGCATTCGATCTCCAGGTCATCCCAACACTGGAGCTGGTGCTCTTACTCGCTGTGCTACCTGGCCATCTCTATATAGTGTACTTTAAAAAAAATTCTTCTCAGAATGTGCTTGTGAAGAAAATCTGAGGGGTGCAAACTAGTTGCACATATCACGTTGCTACTGGGAGTTTTGTAAATTCAAAATTCTCTTTCAAATCTAAGATTTCCAACATCTCACCTTTGATTCATTGGTTCTTTCTAGGATTTATGTTAAAGCAAAGGAAATATTTATCCTTTTCTTTTTATAAGCAGAAACAAACATTCCATAAGAGCTATTCTATACAAAGTATGACATGAGAAACTGTTGGGAGTGTGGCAGAGATGAGTGCAAAATATATAATTCATGCATTTTTACTAACATCACATGTAAAATGCTAAGAGCTACACACACACACACATAAACACACACACATGACAGAAAGAATAAGTTCCAGGAAACCAAATTTTTAATGACTACTTCAATATCTTTACAATGTGTTTCTACACATTCACAAAATTTAATACAATGAGAATAAAAACTCACAGGGTAACTTGGTGGTTCAGTAAATAGAGCACTGGGCTTGGAATCAGAAAGATTCCTCATTGTGAGTTAAAAATCTGGTCTCAGTCACTTACTAGCTGTGTGACCCTGGGTAAGTCATTTAACCCTACCTCAGTTCCACATCTGTAAAATGAGCTGCAGAAGGAAATGATAAACCACTCCAGTATTTTTGCCAAGAAAATAAAAAATGGAGTCACAAAAGAGTTGGACATGATGAAAAACAACTTAACAACCTGACAACAAAAAACAAACATAAAAACTCAAGAGAATATAGTGCTTTCTGTGTAGTACTTGTAAAAAATGAAATCA
The DNA here is from genome assembly GCF_028583685.1 of Petaurus breviceps papuanus. Lineage (NCBI taxonomy): Eukaryota > Metazoa > Chordata > Mammalia > Diprotodontia > Petauridae > Petaurus > Petaurus breviceps. The sequence goes on along the minus strand of NW_027185860.1, from coordinate 13,904,849 downwards.
TAACATCATAACTCACAAAATGTGAATTTACTTTGCAATTATATGTACACACTACGTTTTCACTGTACATGTGCATTAGAATTCACTGCGAACAACTAGAATTATTATATACTATGAGCAACACTAGGCTATATGCTAAAGAAGAAAAGACATGCTCAGTGGTGGACTTCAATGACTTGATGTAAAATATTATTTTAATTATGGTTATCTCATCGTCACTTAACATTTTTCTTCTCAATTCTAATTTGGCAAGCTAATGCAAGCTCTTGGATATAGAGATATAAATTGCAAGATAATGCAAACAGCACGGGTATGTTCTTCACATAAAAGGTTGCAGAGAGCAATTATCACTTCATTAATTTGTAATGAAGATTAAATTGCTTGTAAGTGATGGTAGACTGCCATGTCAGACCATTTGCAAAAAACAACAAATCCTCTAGCATTGTGAAGCATTAAGGACAGAAATAAAATCCTGAAATTATCATTTGCTTAACAATTAAAAACACATACACTAAATGAGACTACTATTTTCATGCTTACTTCTGTCATATCAATAAATGACCATGTTTAACTCTATCTTCCTATTTTAGAAACATTTGTGTGATATTCATAATTCATTGTTAATTCATCATAGCCACGAAGATGTTTTCCAGATCAAAAGTCAACTCTGAAAAGAGAGATAATATACGAAACTGTGCCGTATATATATTCTTTCCTTCCAGATGAGGCACAGCTCTTTCCTTATCTTAAAGAAACACTTCAAATGAATTTTAAGAAGTAATATTTGGGGGGGGGGGGCGGCTAGGTGGCGCAGTGAGTAAAGCGCTGGCCTTGGAGTCGGGAGGACCAGAGTTCGGTTCCGGCCTGAGACACTTAACACCCACACAAAAATACTAGCTGTGTAACCTTGGGCAAGTTACTTAACCCCAATTGCCCTCCAAAAGGCAAGCAAAAAAAAAAGTTATATTTTCATTTAACAAAAAGAGACACAGACATACAAGCCACTTAATGTATTTTCTTGAGACTCTGAACACACACACAGACACACACCACACACACACACACACCCACCCACCCCTGTGTGCGCACACAAACACACACACACACACAAGCACACTCTCCCAAGGCAAAACATTCTAAAGCCTGACCTTCAAATTTCTAGTCTCCGTGCCCCATTAGACCTTAGTGCTACATAATTGTTTTCCTTGCTCTTCCATAGATAGAATGAGAAATCTTCCGATGCATCCTCCTCCTTAAAGAAGCAATTCTGAAATCAATTCTCAGCAGAAGGAATCATGACCTTTACACTGAACTTGCTTTTCCATCAGGATTGCTTAAGAGACCTAAGGGAACTCTCAATTTCTACTTTCCCTAATAGCAGCACACTTTGTTGTCACCAAGAGAGTCAAGGAAACATATAGTTTTAATAATTAATTGGTACTTAACATAATAACCATCATTTTCAGAAACCCTAAATTATAGTAATCACAGATTTATACTAAATATTTAATTGTCACTGGGATAACATTGTTGGCTAGTTGCTGCTATCATTAGGATAGTTAATGATGGAGTGTTGAAAAGCACTTAAAAGTTTCTTTATATATTCAATTACAGCATGGGAATTTAGGAAAACAAAAGGCATATCTCCCCCTTTCCCCGATTCACAATTTACCTTACAGGAATATACCATGGGTTGATACACATATTCAGTAATGAGTATACCATTTGTAGAAGGAACTGACCTGACTTCTTTTTTTTTTATAAGCAATCGGGGTTAAGTAACTTGCTCAAGGTTACACAGCCAGTTATTTCTGGGTGTGGTGCTGAGTATCTGAGTCCGGATTTGATCCAGGTCATCCCGACACTGGAGTCGGTGCTCTTACTCGCTGAGCCACCTGGCCGCCCCAAACTGACCTGACTTCTATGGATCATAGGATCATGGGATTTAGAGCTGGAAGAGACCTCAAAAGCCAATCTCTCATTTTACAGTTAAGGAAACCAAGTCCCAGACAACTTAAATGACATTCCCAAAGTGACACTGACATTATCCGTTACAGTCAGGATTTGAATCTAGGTCTTGTCATTCCAAATTGAACCATTCCATTGCACCATGAAGGAAAAAGGCTAATAAATATGTCAAGAGACCTTAGTCATCATCTTGCCCTTGATACTGACTCACTATGTGATATTGGGAAAGTTAATTTGGCTTCTCTGAGCTTTGATTTCCTCAACTATGTGATCAGTAATCAGTGAGGAGTCTGGACTAAATTATCTATGCAATTCCTTCCAACTCTAAAATTATGATTCTTGCCTCCTGGTGATGCAATTTTTGCATCTGCTTTTGTTAAAGGCAAGAGGAACTGTACTTTAAAAAATAGTGATGAACTACCAAGCACTTTTATGTGAAATGAAATTCTACCCAGAGTTCTTTCTAATTTTTCCTTTCTTTCCTCAAGTATCAAATTTTAGAATAGATTTCTATCATATCTCTGGGTAATTCTCCTCTTGTCCCTTTCTCTCTCTTGATTCTAAGGAAAGGAAGTTTTGCAATATTTTTTCTTAAATCTGCAGCTTGTTGTCAGCATTTCCAGGCCAGACAATTCTTTTTCCTTGGCCTTTAACCTATGTGGGCCTCATTTTCCTAACCTGTAAAATGAGGGGTTTGAACTAGAGGGGCTCTGTGGTACTTTAAAGTTCTAATTAATTAATTGATAGCGGTTGCATGAAAACTGGGTTGACCACAATGTTCTGTTGTCATCCTTGGAATTTAAGAGACAGAGACAGAGAGATACAGAGAGATGAAGAGAGAGACAGAGGGAGAGAGGAAAGACAGAGACACAGAGAGAGGCAGACAGAGAGAGAGAAAGAGAGAGAGAGAGAGAGAGAGAGAGAGAGAGAGAGAGAGAGAGAGGTTTAAGCCCTTCAGATATCAATATTAAGGAAGGAACTTATAAAGTAGAATTAAGAAAAAAAATGTGAGGATGTGAGGAAGGATCTATTTGGAAAAACAAAACAAGGATTCACTGGAGTCAAGCTCTTTCCTTACAAAAATTAGATAGGATCTTCTGGAACAAGGTGAGTCCCTGGGTAGAAAGGAATTATGGATTAAACAAAAGAAATTGTTTAGGTTTTAAAAGTACATTCATAATATACATGCCTTTAATCTTTTTGTAGAGGAACTAATAATTATGCAATGATATGAATTCAGTGGGTTGTAGTAGGAAAAACACTGATCAAATAACCAGAAGACCTGGGTTTTTTTGTTTGTTTTGTTTTGTTTGTTTGTTTGTTTGATTGATTGATCTAATCTCCTCCACTAACAAGCTGTTTGTTCTTGAAAAGTTAACCTGACTGTTCATTCTCAGTTTTCTCACATGTAAAATCTAGTTTAGTAATCTGCAACCTCATAAAAGCTGTAAGGAATTAATGTTAATATAGAAAATATAATTTATTGATGGTCTATACTACTTTGTATCTACCTGTAAAATATTGAAATGGGAATGGGGATTGGAAGATCTTCCCTGTCCATTACTAAGCCTAAGGGAATTTGAAGACCTTCCCTGCTTTGAAAATATACTCTGCTCCCTAATATACTGAATATAGTCACATGGAGCCTGTGGGGGGAGGAGTTTTCTGAAGGGTGGAGGAGAACTTACAGGAAGCTGAGCATCAGAGCAGCTAGATGGTGGGAGTGAGAGGATACTCAGGCAAGAAGACAGGCTTGTGAGTGAAAGTTGGGGTTTGACAGCTAGGCTTGTGTTGGTTTGTGGGAAATATAAAGGATATTGTGGCTCTCTGCTATGTTGTGGTGCATTAAGTTCTATGTTGCTATAAGGCTTTCAGGTTCTTGGTTTTGGGATTTGGTTTTCTAGTATCTGAAAAAATGTTTTGCTTCTGTCTTCTACATGGAGAGTCTATTGTATATGCAATTAAGCACCATGCAGGGTACTCAATAATAATATTTAATAGAAATAATTAATAGAAATATTTCTGGAGATCATGGGTGCTGAGAATATTGCATTGGCAGCACATTTGGTGGCAAATATGGGATCACAAGGTATCAGATGGATTTGGAGGAAAAGGGGATTTAGAAGAAGAAATTTGGAGACAGAAGAGATTTAGAAGAAGAAATGGCTGTCCCAGGATGGAAGAATTTAACTTATGCCTCCCTAGCAAGAGGGTGGTCTAAAAGTACCAGACTATGTGAAAACTGGTAACAGAGTGTACAGAAGGGAGAACTTAGAGATTTAGAAATGTTTGCAAAGAATACCAATAATACCTGGGAGAGAGCTGGATGCAGTGTGCAAGAAGGGCTGGGTTTTACTAACTGGTAATGTGTATTATATAACAGGTATTATGTGTAAGAGTAGAGACAATCTCTTACAAGAAAATCTCAAATGCAGAGAGAGTTGGCTGTGTTTCAGCATTTAGACTCTGCTTTAGAAGAGCAAACAGGAGGGTCTCAGGTTGTAGAAGGGAGGGCTATTGTGAATTTGGCTCATAAAAAAAGAAAAAAAACCTAATAAGAGGAATGTGCAGGCCTCCCTGATACAGACTGAGTCCAGTTGCTATGACAATGACTGCCAGAAGAGTGATACAATGTTACAGAGTGATACAATGTTTCATGACCAAGATTTTATGAGGTGAGAAGCTCGCCCTATACTGAGAAGAAAGCAGGAGAATCAGGGAGGCCAAAAATTATCAGGGAGATAATTGAGGATTTCACTCAACAAGCAGATACCCCCAAAGGATGGGAGAATCACTGGTGTCTTTGGATGGTAAGAATCAGTGATGAAGGAGTCAAAGGAGTAAGGGTAGATAATGTGGACTGTTTGAAATTTATAAGTATTTGCAGAATCCTTTTGTCCAGCAAACTTTTAGAGATTTTCATATGGCCAACAGACTTAAAGTCAGAATAGACTGATAAGAAAATAACTACTTACTGCTCTCCTTAGAGCAGGGGTTGATTTTGGAAAAATTGATAGTATTCCATTGAATGAACTATATAAAATGTGTTGAGATAAAGGGATTAATGTCAGATGGAATTGAGAAATAATCGCTGCCCCTACAGATACTCTCGAGCCATTGTAATCAATTTCATCACACCTTAAGGGAGGGCAGGAAATTGTCAAAGTCCCAGCTCAGATTAAAGAAATACACAGATGAGATTACAGACCACATATCAATCTGACTATGTATTGGAAAATTGAATCAAATACTGTAACGGGGCAGGGGGGCAGAGGCCTCTTTTATTTATGGGAAGTCTGACAAGTTCAAACATGAAACCCCTATTCCAATCACAGGACTGGGAGGGGCTGAAATATCAGTCAGACAGGTCAAACTAATGATGAAAATTGGCCAATTAGCTAAGAAAAATATACTGTTGGTATTGTACCCATTTCTGAATATATCACTGGAATAGATATATTGAGAGGTATAATCCTGAATTTACCTGAAGGAAGATACCAATTTGTACTAAGGAAGATAGGAATTAAGACACTTTTAGTGGAAAAATAAAAATGGACCCATTTACCTTACCTGAACCTTCTGAAGTAATTACTTTAAAGCAATATTGTGTGCCAAGTGGGCAAGATAAAATTACCAATACTATAAAGGAATATATTGAAGTAGGAATCTTAGTACCTACAACCCCACAATGGAATAATCCTGTCTGGCCAGTAGGAAAATTAAATGGGACATGGAGAATGACAGTTTATTATAGACAATTGAATAAGGTGACTCCTCCCTTTTATGCTGTTGTTGCAGATACCAAAACCTCAATAGAAAGGATCCAGAAATATAATGGGACTTGGTATGCATTTAATGATTTAGCCTATGCTTTCTTTATCATCTCAATAGACTGTAAACAATGGGACCAATTTGCTTTCACTTGGTAGGGCAGACAATATACTTTCATTCACATGCTACAAGGATATCTGCATACCCCCACTATCTGTCATAGGACTGGGGTTGAACATTTGGATGAATTAAAGCTACCTGGTGTAGAGCTTACCAACTACATTGATGATACACGAGGGAAAATGTAAAAGAAGTGGAGAAGAGTTTGACACTTTTAACTGATAATATTAAAAGTAAAGGGTAGGAAATTAACCCTGCAAAGATTCAAGCACTAGTTCAAAATGTAAAATTTATGTGTATACAATGGAAAAAGGGGCTGAGAGAGATTAGTTCAAAAGTCCCACAAAAGATTCAGGATTTTCCTATCCCTATCAATAAAAAAGAAGCCCAAAACTGTATAGGATTATTTGGATATTGGCAATATCACATTCCACATCTGGGACAGATTTTGAAATATATAAAGTTACTTAAATAAAGTTACTCAGAAGAAATATGAATTTGATTGAGGACTTGAGCAGAGCAAAGCTTTGGAAGAAGCCAAAACTGCTATATAATTGGCCCTAGATTTATGGCCTATGCAAAATGGCCCTGTGGAATTACAAGTGACTCTACAAGATGATTAGGCAAGCTGGAGTTTATGGCCGAAACAACAAAGCCAAAATATCCTTTTAGGATTTTAGTCTAGGAAACTTCCTTCATCTGGAGTTCCATATACAGCTTTTAAAAAAGCAGTTGTTTTCTGCATATTGGACCTTGGTAGAGACTGAACAACTTACTTTGGGACATGAGGTGATATTAAGGCCTGAAATCCCGATTATGACATGGGTAATGAGTACCCCAGCTTCCCAAAGAATTGGACATGCCCAAGAGGCCAGCATAATTAAATAGAAATAGTATATTCAAAAGAGGGCTAAAACAGGCAAAAGTGGAGTTTCTATTCTACATGAATCTATAGCAAGCATTGAAACTGAGGGAAATGATACATCCCCTGAACCAAAGCAACAGTTGATACAGTTCTTAGTAAAATGGAATGAAGGATATTAACTCAAGAAGAGAAGAAACATGCATGGTTTACTGATCAGACAGCAAAATATTTGAGTCATAAAAGACATTGGAAAACAGTAGCCTATAATCCATGCACTAGGTGCACTTTGCAAAGTACTGGGATAGGTGGAAGGAGTCAATAAGCAGAACTTATGGCAGTACATGAAGTCATCAAAACAGGAGAGTGAGGACAGTGTCATATTTTCACTGATTCATGGGCAGTAGTTAATGGGTTAGCTACATGCATGCCCATGTGGAAAAATCAAAATTGGGAAATTCATGGTAAACAAGGCCGGGACAAAGAATTATGGGAAGATATTTGGGACATGTCTTTGGTTACGACCTTATCAGTTTTTCATGTAGATGCTCATGTGGCCCTCACCACTCCAGAATGTGAGTACAAGACAACAACTTATGATCCAGGTACTAGCAAAATGGGTCCACCAAATGGGTGGCCATCTAGGATCCGCACTACACACTGGTGGCCACAAGATCAAGATTAGTATCTCTCATTCAATGTTAAAAGAGATAGCAGAGGAATGTCATATATGTTAACTGGAAAAAGAACAAACTGTTCCTCAGGTAGTAACTGGAGAGATAGCAAGGAGAAAAGTACCAGCCCAAATATGGCAAATATATTATATTGGTCCACTACCACTAGATAAAGGATGCAGATATATATGTACTTGTGTTGGCACCTATTCAGGTATACTAGTGGCTTGTCTTTATAAGAATGCAACCCAGAGGTGCGGCTAGGTGATGCAGTGAGTAGAGCATTGGCCCTGGAGTCAGGAGGACCTGGGTTCGGATCCAGCCTCAGACACTTCACACACACACACACACACACACACACACACACACACACACAAAACAATAACAACAACAACAACAAAACTAGCCATGTGACTTTGAGCAAGTCACTTAACCATAATTGCCCTACCATTCCCCCTCAAAAAGCAAAAAATAACCCAAAAGAATGCAACCCAGAAAAATACCTCTAAAACTCTAGATCTCCTAAATCTATATTTTGGAACCCCAATGCAGATTCAAAGTGAGAATGCGTAACATTTCATAGGTAATGAAATGAAGAAATATTGTATATTAAACAGTACAGAATGGATATATCATATTCCATAGTATGTAATCTGAGCCAGCTGAAAGAATGAATGGATTAATGAAAGAACAGTTAAGGAAGATTAAGTTCTAAAAATCCATATAAACATTGGAAAGATAATTTGTTCACTGCTTTACGTAATATGAATAATAGACTATTGGAAGGACGTATGCCTTTAGCCAGAATGATGACCCCAAATGGTTGAATGTAATGGGAATGGGAATTTGAAGATCTTCCCTGCCCGTTAATAAGTCTAAGAGAATTTTAAAACTTTCCCTGCTTTGAAAACATACTATGTCCCCTAAAAGGCTAAATGTAGTCACATGGAGCCTGTGGCAGAAGGGGTCTGCTGAAGGGTAGAGCAGAGCCCACAGGAAACTGGGAGTCAGAGCAGCAAGATGATGAGAGAGAGAGAGAAGATGCTCAAGCAAAGAGAAAGGCTTGTGAGTAAAAGTTGGTGGTTGCAGCTTGTGTTGGCTTGTGGAAAGACTAAAGGATATTGTGGCTCTCTATTACATTGTAGTGCATTAAGTTCTATGTTGCTATGATAGATTCTGTTTCCTGGTGCTGAGATTTGGTTTTCTACTATCTGAATAAATGTTTTGCTTCTGTCTTTTACAAGGAGAGTCTGTTTATATGTTATTGAGCACCATGTAGGTATATGTGAATATTATATTGATGCTACAAATACATACCTACTAAAAGAGCTAGAATAAATGATTCAGTCTTAATGGCGTTTATTTTAAATTTATTTTTAAAGTGTGTGTGTATATATGTATGAAAATAAGCATTTAAACCTACTGGTTTGATGTTTAGGATTCTCATCTTTGTTTTTCTATAGCAATCTGAATGCATATCTCTCTCTCTCTCTATCTATCTATCTACATATATATGACACAGAATAGAGATTACTACACATTTATATTACATAGTAAAAGAAGAGGTATAGGCTAGCTAAATGTGCACCCTGAGTATGTATAAAAAAGCTCAGTATATCCCACTAAAATATGATGTTCTTTTTCAATTGTTTCAGTTCTTTCTTCATGACCCCATGTGGGTTTTTCCTGCAAAGATACTGCATTTCCTTCTCCAATTCATTTTATAGATGAGGAAAGTGAGACAAAGATGGGTTAAGTGACTTGTCCAGGGTCACACAGCTAGCCAAGTTACTAAGGTCAGATTTTAACTCAGGAAGATAAAAGCTTCATAACTCTAGGCCTAGCACTCTATCTACTCCACCACTCAGCTTCCCCCATTAAAATGTGCAGAGTTAATGAAAACATCTTATCTGTCAATGCTAATAATTAGTTATTGTGGTCACTGAAATATATAATTGTACACAAAAGATACACTTATTCTTTATAAAGACTTAAATTTATGCTGAAACATCCCAGACACTTGGAGTAAAGTAAAAAGAAAATCCATATATATTTGTATATTTTACTGTTAATCTCAGATGCTAAATTCCATAATTAAAAAGTTGATAAAGTAAGGGAAAAGTGTTTTATCTAATATGAGGCCTTGATCTTAAATAATCAAGCTGTCCTTTGTTTGATAGTACCTATTAGTGACAGTTAATATCATAACCCAGTCCTGTTATCAAATGCATACATACCTATATAAACAGAATGATGAGATAACTTTCCAGGAGCTATGATTTCTGAGGTAGGGAATCTGTAGGAAGCACAAATCCTTATAATCTAGGGAAAAGTTAAGCCTGAGGATAACTGACACTGGAAGGGAAATTCTGGAATCTGGAATGCAGTGCAAAATGCATAGAGCAAAATAAAAATGAACTGCTAGACATAGATTCTCTGCCAGGAGACATAACACACTAGTATTATACCAGAGTGGCAAACATTCCAAGGGATACGTACTATCCAAACTCTCTCATCACAAATATTTTGTTCAGTCGGTTGCTGGACTTTTTCTTCTGTGACAACTTATTTCTCATTTGGTAATGGAACTTTATTTGCCTTCTAGAAATTTAGAGACTATTTTCTAGAAAGTCTCTCTTTCATAATAAAAAGATAGATTATTTGCAAATAAACACCATTAGAAAAATCATATACCTAAAATTATTCCCCTATACATGTGGAAGAACAACTCAACAAGGAGTAGATCCAAATGGTTGCCAGTTTATCCAGCACTTTGCTAATGTTAACATTTTTGAACTGAGATTTCTCAAAACATCTGGCACAAAGTAGGTATTTAATTAATTGATTTAATTTAGCACTGACGGAACATCGTAGATAATCTGATCCAACACCATCAATTTAAAAATAATGAAATATTTTATCCATACAATAAATGCCCATAATATCTCACAATAAAGTTATCATATGGTATTTATTCAAGAACTCTTTCTAATTTCTAAATCTATACATACAAATATTAATATTTGAGTAATAATTGCTCTTTCTTATAAAGTAGATAAGTGATGAGACTACCATAACTGACTTTCTGAACAAATGTTAAATATGAAAAAATATAGTTCAAATGGATTCCTCTCCACCCAACATATGAATGCTAAAAAATAATAGTAGCAAAATCTTCAAAATACATTTTAACTCATTTGGAATGAAAACTGTACTAAGATGGGCATTTACAAGACTATTACAAATGACAAATGGCTTAGAAATTAATGCAATAGCAATGACAGTGTCTCATTTCATATGAATTGTGAGATTCATGTCATTTCCTGCTATGATAATGAGTCGCAGCCACAGTAATTTATTGCAATTTTTAAAATTTCTGTGGTGAGCTCATTGGCAAAATTGAAATTAACTTCTGTCATTACAATACATATGCTAAGTTTTATTGATCTTGTATAAAATAAAGAGCTGAAGACCAAGGCTTTATTCTCCTGCTTCCTCCTTTAACAAAAGTAGCATGAATCATTGAAATATTCATTGTGAAAGTGAGCCCCTTTTAAATAAATTCAATGTCATGACAGTCAAACATTAAATTTTGCTTAGCTTTTCTGGTTGTTTGCTGTTTTGGTTTTCTGCTGTTCTGCCCCAAATCATATGTATTTAATATTGTATTGAAGTAATTTTAACTCTTTAATTGCTACTTCATATTATTCAGAGCTCAAAATAAATTATCACAGGTATACAGTAGTAGAGCAAAAAAGTAACATTATTTTCTACTATTGACCATCTGCACAAAAAATGAAAGATAATATAAAAAGTAGTGAAAAATTCCATTTTCTCCAAAATGATAACAGGACTTTATAAATATTTCTCTCATTTGCTTTTCAAGTTAATTCTGAGATGTAGACAATACAAGTATTATTCTTCCCCTTTTTTGGATGAAGAAACTAAAGATTTGAGAGGTTGAAATGGTTTTCCCAAGGTCATACCTTGTAAGTCATCAAGGTAGGATTCAAACCAGGTGTTATAGTTGCTGTAGAGTTTTTTTTTTTTCAGTTATATCTGACTCTCTGTGACTCCATTTGGGGTTTTCTTGGCAAAGATACTAGAGTGGTTTGCCATTTCCTTCTCCAGCTCATTTTACAGAAGAGGAAACTGAGGTAAACAGAGTTAAGTGACTTGCCCAGGGTCACATTGCTAGTAAGAGTCTGAGAGCAGGTTTTAACTCATGAATATGAGTATTTCTGTCACCAGGTCCAGCACCCTGTTCACTGTGACACCTAACTACCCCAGATATTATGGACTCTGCATCGAATGTTCTTTCCACCACGGTTCCAGTGCTCACTGTTTCAACTGAATATCACCTCATTGTCCTTTCATAGGTTAAAACATAATTAATGTAGTTCCATCGCAGACTCATTATTGAAAAGGGATCTTTTTTGTATAATGAGATCTTCTAGATGCTCTTATCTGTAGAGTACATTGCATTGATTGCACCAAGATGCAGAACATGGTGGAAAATCGTGAAAGATTCAAGATCACTAAAAGGAGTTTTTTCTAACCATATACACAGGAAAGACAGAGTTGATGAATAAAATCTATTGAAAGATTTCAAAACACACTTGAATGGCAAATCTATGGGGCTTGTTTATCAGACAGTATAGACAAATAATTTAACAGAGTTCAGCAGGAAGCGGAGAGTAGAATGAGGTACCTTTGGAAAACTGCAAAACTCCTTTACTGATCTCATGCTTCCTATAGAATTAAGGGCCCATCATTTCCTATTAAATCGATGGTCCTCTTGCGATACAGTAAGCCTGAGAACTCAACTGACTTTGAAGAATTAAAAATTACTATTACACAGAATGATGGAGAGATATATAGCATATAAGAGAAGGATACGGCAAATAACTAATGAAGAACTCCACAGGAGAATAGGGGTAAAAGAAACAATGTAATAGGAAAAGAGAAGATGGATGGAAAACCAGAGTGCTCTACTGGTACTTCCATAAAATCAGAAGTCAGTGAAGAAGGTCTCCAGAAAATTGCAAGAACCACTGGGGAAAGAGGAGAGAATATGGACAAGAATCAAACAAGATGAATGTCAATGGACAGGTTTTGACTTGTATCATTAAAAAAAGCTCCTGAATCAATGAAATGATGGACACATTTTAAGTATGTGAAAAAGACATAAAACTGTTTTTGATAATAGCTGTTGAGACAACTGTTCTCTCAGAATTATGATAAAATATGGAGTATACATAATTATTCCTATTTGACAGGTAGCAAAACTGGAGAATAGCAAAATGAAATGCTTTCCAAGTTTCCACTATTGAAACAGAATGAAAAAGATTGAATATTTTAGTTCTTGTTGTTTTCTAGCTGGTAAAACTTTTTATAAGGTCATCAGAAATTGTTCTGACAAGAGTGGTTTGTTCAGCCAACTCTAAACTCAATAAATATAATCAGTTTGAAGAGATAGCTGAGTATTTAACTGCCTTCTATTTTCACTGCAAGCAAGCTTTCTACTTCATTCCATAATAAACATCTCATTCCAAGGGAAATATATGTAATATAAGATGTTATCTGACATATCCACTTCCTGTAATTCAAAAGTATAAATACTGATCTTAAAAAAAAATTCCTTCCTTCTTGCTTCCAATGTGGGCCAGTTCACCCCTCCTTAGACTACTTGATAGTCCCCTACTCTCAGAAGTTCACCATACTGTGCCAGATTTAATGAATGTACGTTATCAGCTTTAGGCCCACTATCCATCAAAACGTTTGACCTCAAGTTATCCATCATTCTCTGTCTCCCCAAAGTGACAGAAAATACAGGTGTGTGTGTTTTTTCTTCCTTCTAAAAATGTCCCAATCAGCTACATTAAGAATTGTAATATACCTATAGAAATTACTACACAAAGCTAAGTAGCTAATAATGATATACACTTTGCTTACTTATTTATTATTATAAAATTATTAGGATATTAATTATTAGGATAAGTTGTATAAGTAATGAAATATATGATTCTTGCCACACTCTAAATGAACAATCCATGAAAATGACACTCAAAAATATGAAATGTGTTTACAAAATAAAGTACATTGTGTGAATGTGTAATGTACAGTGAGTGTTAACATTGTGTTGTGTGTAATCATGGGTAGAGTTTTTCTTAAAAAGGGAGTTTATATAGGTCAGAGAAGAGGAGAGTCTTACAGGTAGAGATGAGCATATAAATAGGCATATAGATAGAAATAAGCTAATATGGTCATAGGATAGGAATGAAAATTGAGGGACTAAATTATCACAAGACTTCAAAAGCTTTGCAGGGAAATTGTATAGATGTGTGCATCTGCATGTTATGTATGTATATATGTGCATGTATGTGTATATATACATATATGTGGCTGCTATATAATACCAAACATATTACAGTAAACATAGCAGGCATTATATTAGTGCTTGTTGAATGAATGAATAAATGAACACATTCTTTAATTAATGAATGATTAAAGCAACAGATGAATAAGAAGCACTACTGGATTACTACAGGTTTACAAGCAAGGCAACATCATGATAAAATGATGTTTATGCCATTCCTTGTGCATATTTGTTGTCTCTCCGATTAGATTATGAGCTCCTTGAGAGAAGGGACTGTATTTTCCTTTCTTCATGTCCCCTGCACTCAGTACAAACCAGGCACTTCATAAATGCTCACCAGCCAACAATTCAAGTTCAGCACTTTTTCTATTATACTACATTGCTTCCCTGTTGTCAATAATTTATGATTTGGTTTTAAATGAACTTTCACCTTCTTCCTTAATAAAATTTTTCAAAGAAGGAACTTCTACCTACAAGAAAATAAAGTCAGGGTGGCTAGGTGGCACAGTGAATAGAGCACTGGCTCTGGAGTCAGGAGGACCTGAGCTCAAATTTGACCTCCAATACTTAACACTTACTAGCCATGTAACCTTGGGTAAGTCACTTCACCCCAATTGCCATGCCCCCGCCCCCCAAAGAAGAAAAAAACACAATAAAGTCAGGTAAGGTAGAAAACTGATCAATTTAGAATGAGGCAGGAGATTTCTCTTTGGAAATTCACTAAACTACACATAAGAGCTGAAACAAAGGTGAAGCTGAAGCATGGTGAAGAGAAGGCAAATGTTCCTCTTCTTAGAAGCTGTCACTATCAATGACAGTCATTCACACAATTGTATTCACTATCAAAGCCTTACCCTAAAATACCAGGAAAGAATATTGAAGTAATAATTTGTATTTATGCAAATAGTGCTTAAGTATGTATTATGAAATGCTTCATTCCTGATCCAGCAGGCAACCGGTTATGGTTAGAAGAAAAGAATAAGCATTCTACTTGTTTATATTCATGTTGTTACCCATTAGGAAAGGTTTTGTAGGATATATCATGTTCAATTTCACAATCTAAAGGTAGTGGCAGAAGAAGAAACCACCATCAGGTAAACATGATTAAACTGAGGCAGTAAAATAGTATCCACATGTTCCATTTTAGAAGTAAATGCAAAGCACAGGACTCTTGTGATGGACACAGAACATTTTTTTAGAGGGAAATGTAAAAGTAAACATTTTGAGCTTACAAAAAAGTCTCTGGCTTTACAATAAAAATATTGTAACAAAAATACTCTTTAACAATTTGATCAAAAAAGAAATGAAAGGGAAAAAAGAAGGAAAGAAGGATGGAAAGGAGGGACAGAAACTTTTTTAAGACTAATGTTCAATGTTATTTTCTACAAGATTGCATTTGGGAATTTGCTCAGCATTTTCAGTAATTTCTAGCTACTCTTGTGCAAAAAAAAAACCAAAAACAAATCAACCACAACAACAACAAAAAAGTTCTCCCCTGGCCCCCTTAAAAATACAACTTAATAACGGTTTTCTTCTGTTGATGCAATTAAGGTGGGCATCAAGGAAAAAAAAACATAACATCTTTAAAAAGAAAACTAAGGAATAACTAGAGGCTTGGTACAATACACAACTGAATTTAAGTTGTCTATAGCAAAATACTGGAAAGACTTAGTCACAAGAAGTTGCATAGAAGATTATTCTTGCTGAGTTGTTTCAGTCATGTCTGCCTCTTCGTGGCACCAGTTTTCTTTTGCTCTTGTTTTTGTTTTGTTTTGTTTTGTTTTTTGGTGGGGGAGGATACTGGGGGGTTTACCATTTCCTTCTCAGGATCATTTTACAAATGAGCAACTAAGGCAAACAGTGTTTAATGACTTGCCCAGGATCACACAGTTTAAAAATGCCTGAGACTGGCATAGAAATGAGTCTTCCTGATTCCAAGCTCAGTGCACTTAGCTGCCTGCATAAAAGACAGCATCAAGGAAATACATGTTTAGAAAGAAAGATATATAAATCACGAGGTAAGAGCAAAAGTCAGGATGTTAATAGTCCAAGTGCCACATTGGTACCCACAGGATATTAAAAGGTCTAGAGAAAGGCCTCCAGTGTTAACAAAAGTATATGAAGTATTAATGGAATATTATGGATGGGGATTGCAAAACATAAGATAGAAACAGGTGACACAATTAGTGGGAGTAATAATAGTAATAAGTAACATTTGATGAGTTTTTACATCAATAAAACCACAGATATTAGAGCACTGAAGTAAAATTAGCATAAAAGTATCAGAAAATAGGAGAATGGAAAAAGTTTCTTCCCTGTCTTCCTTAAAATTCCAACTAATGGAAGATGGCAGAGTAAAAGCAGGAACTTACTTGAGCTTGCACCCAAACCACCTCCAATACTTATAAAAATGACTCTAAATACATTTTAGAGCTACAGAGCCCACAAAATGACAGAGTGAAACAAACCTCCTAACTAATGTCAGCCTGACAGGCTGAAAGGAAGGGTGTATTGGAATGGGCTGGGAGTGGAGTGCGGTCCTGCATTCACTGGTGACACAGACCAGTCAGAGCAGACCTCAGGGGACTGAATCACTGGCAGCTCTGGAGGTTTCCAGACTTCTCAAAACTTAAACACCAAAAAGAAAGTAAATGGTCAGTGGGGAAACTTTGTTGGAACTGGGTGAGAGAAGAGTGTGGTCCAGCCCTCATTCCCAGGACAGCAGAGGTGGCAGTGGTTGCAGCCACTGTGGCAGTAGCTGCTTGCAAAGCTCTTGGTCCACAGATGATGGGGGTAGAAAGTGGCTGATCACAGGGCAAATGCAGGAATGTCTTTGCTAGTGCTGAGACAGTATTCTTTTGCTTTGCCCTTCTTGATTCTGGGTTGAAGTCTTGGATAGTGAGGAGTGCTGGCATGGCAAAGATTGTGGTGGCTGTGAAGAGGGTGCCCTCTTCACAGTTCTGAGGCAGTTGCCTAGAAGAAGCTCTGACAGCAGCTGTGAAAAACCCCAGAAATTTGGGACACATCACTCTCCTCTATGGAAGCAGAGTTCTACGATGGCAAAGTTCTCAAAAGTCAATTATTTGGCTACCAACCTGAGCAAATAGAGGAAGAGAGATGAGATTATAGAATGGTTCTTTGGTGACAAAGACAATCAAAGCATAGAACCAGAAGGAGACAACAAAGTCAAAGCTCCTCCATCAAAAACCTGTAAGAAAAATATGAACTGGGGCGGCCAGGTGGCTCAGCAAGTAAGAGCACTGTCTCCAGTGTCGGGATGACCTGGATCAAATCCCGGCCTCAGATACTCAGCACCACACCCAGAAATAACTGGCCGTGTAACCTTGAGCAAGTTACTTAACCCCAATTGCTTTAAAAAAAAAAAGAAAAATATGAACTGCCATGGAAGTAGCTCAAAAAGAATTTTGAAAATGAAATAAGTAGAGGAACAATTGGGAAGAGAAATGAGACTGATGCAAGATAATCATGAAAAATGTGCCAACAGCTTGGTAAATGAAACCCAAAAAATACTGAAGAAAATAACATCTTAAAAGATAGACTAACTCAAAAGGCAAATGAAGTTTAAAAAAATCTGAGGAAAAAATGTCTTAAAAAACACAATTTTTCAGATGGAAAAGGAAGTTCAAAAGTTCACTGAAGAAAATAATTCCTTCAAAATTAAACTGGAGTAAATGGAAGCTTTATGAGAAATCAAGATGTTATAAAACAGTTCCAAAAGAATGAAAAAAAGTAGAAGGACATGTGAAATATCTCATTGGAAAAAAACACTGGCCTGGAAAAGAAATCCATGAGAGATAATTTTAAAATTCTTGGACTACCTGAAAGCCATTATCAAAACAAGAGCCTAGATATCGTCTTTCAAGAAATTATCAAGGAGAATTGCCCTAATATTCTAGAATCAAAGGGCAAAATAGAAATTAAAAGAATTCATCAAACACCTCTTGAAAAAGATACCAAAAAGAAAACTCCTAGGAATATTATTAACAAATTCCAGAGTTCCCAGATCAAGGAGAAAATATTACAAGTAGTCAGGAAGAAACAATTTGAATATTATAGAAACACAATTAGTACAACACAAGATCTAGCAGCTTCTACAATAAGGGATCTGAAGGCTTAGAATATGATATTCTGGAGGTCAAAGGAGGTACTATTAAAACCCAGAATCAGCTACCCAGCAAAAGTCAGTATAATACTTCATGGAAAAATATGGATATTCAATGCAATAGAGGACTTTTAAGCATTCTTGGTAAAAAGACCAGAGCTGAACAGACAATTTGACTTTCCAATAAAAGAAACAAGAGAACCACGAAAAGGTAAACAGGAAAGAGAACTCATAAGGAGCTTATTAATATTGAATTGTTTTCATTCCCACATAGAAAGACAATATTTGTTAACTCATGACTTTCCTCAGTATGAGGATAGTTAAAGGGAAGACAAATGTGTGTATGTTTATATACATATATATATATATATGCATAGGTGGGTATATATGTGTGTGCACAGAGACATAGGGCACAGGGCAAGTTGAATATGAAGGGATTATATACAAAAATAAAATTAAAAAATGAGAGGAATATCTTGGGAGGAGAAAGGGAGAGATAAAATAGGATAAATTATCTCAGATAAAAGAGGCAAGAGAAAGTCGTTACAATGGAGAGGAAGAGCAGGGAGGCAAAAGGAAATGAGTCAACCTTACTCTCATTGGACTGGGCTTAAGGAGGGAATAACATATGCACTAATTTGGATATCTTATCCAACAGGAAAGTAGATGGGGGGAGATGATAGAAGGGAGACCAAATTGGGGTAGAGGGTCATCAGAAGCATTTGAAACTTTTGAAAAGGGACAGGGTCAAAAGGGAAAACAGAATAAATGAGAGGGGATAGGATGCAGGGAAATTTAGTTAGTCTCTCAAAATATGACTACTAGGGAAATGTTTTGCATAATTACACATGTATAACTTATATTGAATTGCTTGTCTTCCTAGCAGGGATGAGTGAGCAGGGAAGAAGAAAGAATGTGAAACTCAAAGATTTAGAAACAAATGTCAAAAAATTGTTTTTAAATGCAGCTGGGAAATAAGATATACAGACAATGGGGTATAGAAATCCATCTTGCCCTACAAGAAAGGATGGGGTAAGAGGGTAAGGAAGGAATGGCATGGTATAAGTGACAGTAGACTGGGGAAAGGGGTATTCAGTTTGTTTTCCAGTTTGGGGTGGGGGTAGGGGAGATATATGAAGAAAATCTGCAACTCAAAATCTTGTGGAAATGAATATTGAACACTAAAAATAAATACATTCTGGGGGGAAATTCCAACTAATATTCTACCTTCTACAAGAAAACTTTCCCAGTCTCCCTTAAAGCTAATCTGTATTTTTTGTCTTTTGGAATACAATATTTCATTCCAATCTCTCTTCTCAATTTTAGAGGTTCTCAAGCCTTGTGTGATACTTACTGTATTCTTTGGTACTTAAATTGTTTCTTTCTGGATGTTTCCAGGATTTCTTCTTTGATGTGAGAGCTCTAGATTTTACCTATGACTTTCCTAGGACTTCCCCTGTGGAGTTCCTTACAAGAGATGATTGATAGGTGCTTTCCTTCCTTACTTGACCTCTTGTTCCAATAGACCTGGATAATTTTCACTTATGAATCATGGACATACAGTATCCAGACTTTATTTTTTAAGTCATGATTTTCAAAGATTCCAATCATTTCTAAATTATTTTTCCTCCACCTGTTTTTCAGATCAGTTTTTCAAATATCAGATATATTACATTCTCTTCTATTTTTTTCAGTTTTTGATTTCGTTCTAATATTGCATGAAATCACTGAGTTCTTTTCAGTTAGAGGTCAACAAGCATTTATTGAGTGCTAGTTTTCAGATTTTCCATTATTTGGGTAAGGTTTTCTACTTTCTATTCTAGTATACTTATTCAATTTGTAATTATTTCTGCATGAGTTTTTATTTCATTTTAAACCTCTTGTTTAATTTCTTTTTGGTATTCCCTTAGTTCTTGTGGAAAATGCATTGTTTTCCTTTGCGTCTCTGCTTGCAGTTGTTATGGTACTACCTTTGCATTGTTAATACTGGTTGGTATTTTATTGACTTATTCGTCTCTCCAGCCATAATTTTAGAAAAGAAGATTTGGGACAGGACCAGCATTGCCCTGACCCAAAATGCATTTTTGGGTTGTTTGCCCTGTTTGATCTCACCCTGCCCCATTGGGCTCTTGTACTAAACTTCACTTTTGGGGTTTGTCTCTTTTGGATATTTAAGGTTCAGAGCCAAAGATCTTCAGGGCCACTCAGCCCCTCAGGACAAAATGTTAAGAATCTCAGAGCCCCAGGAGCTGTGTCCTTCTGGTCTGAACACTGAGAATAATTTAGGATCATTTTAAAAGTCCTCTAGATACCAAGTTAAGATATATCCAGGAAGGAATGATTTAAAACTACACTAACATAATGTGGGTATGGGTAAGGGAATCCTTAGAAACTACTGAAAACCAACACTTCCAGTTAGAATCAGATGAAGCTCAGGAGTAAAATTAATAAACATGTATTGAAAGTTAGGATGAAAGCCATAAAAAGACAGTCCTTTAGCTGAAAAAAGTTTTAATGGGGCGAGTCCAGACAAAATGTAGATACTTAGATTTAGACAGGAGAATCAGGATGATAACTGCATGGAATCATAAATTACTCACCTAAACAAATTCTAGAAATATTTGAACAATTTCTTTAGCAAACTTCTTCGAATGGACTGTGCAAGTAATGTGGCGGCTCATATGGGTCACTGCTATGAGCTGTCCAAAGGTGAGCACTACCTAGCAATTTAGCTGCTAAGGAATCAGGAAGCATTTTGAGGATATCTGAGGTGATAAAAGGCACTGTGAACACACAACAGGTAGAAACCATAGCAACCAAGATAAGATACTCAGAGCCACTGTCAATGGGAGTTACCCCAAAACCAGTGCCACCACTGATAGAAACAGCATCTAAGAGAGCCATTGCCATTGGATACAATAACTATAAGCTATTACTGTAAACAGTTATGGGAAAGAGAGTCTCCTTTGCCAATGGGAGAAAAATAAGAAGTGAACATAATGTTGTAATGATTTTATCCAAGTAGAAACAGTACTCTTTTGTAACAGATCATGACATAGTAACTTATGTTCTAGCAGACTTATTTTCTAGTCCTTTACCTGAGATCTCATACATCTCTCATGGTCAATTAACTCAGATAAGTGACCTTAATGGCAAGAGTTGTTATTGAGTTTGACATTTAGAGTAAGATTTGGACTTTTCATATATTTGCAGATAAATAAAGATGATCAACACACTGTCAATTATGGCCTATTTTGTAAACAAAGAAAATTTGTGGTAAATGAATAATTATCTATGTTTTCAGGGATGTCTTGATTGTTTTCAGTCTGTTCTGAAGGCATTTTAATGCATCTTCACATTGTCAAGTTAAAGTTTGTCATGATAATCAAGTTCAAGTCTTCATTAAGTGAATAAACAAAGTCAAATTTTATATATAGAAAACAAAGTTAAAGTAATGAGAGACCTTTTTAGTACTCTCAATGAATCATTTAATTCTATAAAATAGGAGTCCTAGAATCCACCCTGTGATTAAGTTCAGAAGAAAGCTGAATGTTTTTTGTGCTCACAATATTTTTTTTTAATTTTTAAGAAAAACCTAGTGGAGGAAAATATTCAAAGTGGCAAAAATTTTCTAAAATAGCACCTCAAATATTTATATAAATTTAAACGTTAAAAATATAGCTTTGTAATATGGAAAAAAGTCAATTGACAGGTGTAAAAATTATTTTTGTTTTACTTAACAAGTTCTTTGAAATAACATGGAATGTCCTACAAAACTTCTAATTCACATGGTTTTCTATTGTCATTTACAACATTTAATATATTGTGGAATTCCATATTTCTAGAGTAAATTAAACTATAAAAAGCACCAGCTGGCTGTACTCAAAATGGCACATTTCCAGGTCTCAAATGTCTTATTTATATACAATGGAATTCTTCCAGATGGTTAATATATAGTACTAATACATGTAATTGACAGAATTACATAAGCACAACTGACAATTTTTTTCAGAAAAAAAATTCAATGGGAAGTTTGATTTGTCATTTAACAAGACTGCATTTGTGACAGAAAAAAATATGATTTAAATTTTTTTTCTTTCAAATAAGCTAAGATAGATATTTTTAAATCATTCCAGGGAATATAAAACAAACAAAAAAAAAGAAAACATGGACTCCAAAGAACTGAGTTTGAATCCCAGCCCTGCCTTTTATAATCTACGTTGTCTTGGAAAGTCAAATAAGCTTCATGGAACTCACTTTACTCATATTTAAAGCAAGGTGGTTGAATTTTATGTCCTTGATGGTCTCTTCAAACTCTAAATCCAATAACCTCTGAATCATTAAATGCCAGAAGCATGAAAATTGACAAAATATTTCATCTGACTAGTTTTATATGACTTAATATAAACTTTCATTTGAATTCTAACTCTATAACTTTGCATTATCTGTACCAGATAAAATACCCCAAAGACACTATAATTATCCCTTGAAGAATTTTAAGATTTTATAAACATAAGTATGCTATCCAATGATGAAGTTTGTAACCTTTCCATCCTTCATTTTTTTTTAATTTTTTAATTTCTTTCTACAAATACTATGAAGAAGATCTACCTCCCACACTGAATATTTTCCCATAGGTCTTCTAAAATCTTGTGAGTAATGACAGGCCTACTCATGTGTTACTTTATGTCCTTGTTATAGGAAAGGTCCATATCCTTTGGTAATCACACATTTCCTTGATGATATCTTATATGCCACATCTTACATATAAGTCTCAGTAGTTATGACCTACAGAATAGTCACATCCACCATGCATTCACTCCACTACTTTTTGGTTCACCCACAATTTTTATTTAAGGAGGTTTTAGTGTTCCATGCTTCACAGTCATAAAGCATCACTGGAAAAATATTGCTGTTACAAACATGGAGTTTTGTGCCAGAGAACAGGTTGGAATCACTGAATGTACTGTGTAATTTTCTAAATGCATTTTTCCTGTTCAGTTTTCAACCTAGCTCACTGTGTATCTTGATGGCCTGTCCAAGACAGATGTGTTAATGAACTCCATAAGGGAGGTCTATGTCACTTCACAAATATTTGCTCAAATGAATTGAATTGGTACAGTGGATAAAACATTGGACCTGGAGTCAGACCAGAGTTCAAATCCAGCCTTAGACTGGCTGTGTGTGAGCCTGGGTAAGTCACCACTTTGTTTTCTTCACTTTTCTCATTTAAGTGAAGAGTCATACACAACTGAAACAAGTAAAAAACATGCACACACAGATAATTCACATACATGCAATGTGTATACATACATACACATGTGTTCGTGAGCTATGTTTAAGAAGCATTGTGGTGTAATGGATAGAAAAATGTATTCATGGCCAGGAATACGTAGATTCATATCCACTGATATTCACATGTCCTGAATATATGACCCTGGCCAAGTCATTTATCTTCTGATAACCCGTCAGCTCCCCAACAGGTAGCAATCTACACTGGTAGAGAAAGTTACCTTACTAAGCAAACCATAATACAGTTTTGCATAAATGTGTATTTTATATATATACACATATAAATGAATATGAATATATATTGATTAAATAACTAATGGTATATCGAAAGATACACTCCTAGAATATTAGGAGACAACCATTAGGTGGAGGCTTTTGCCATTACCAATGTGTATGAATCTCAGTTGTTTTCAGATTGGAGTTCTCCCTGCAGTCATCAACTCCCTGCTGTGACTGCTGCTCTCAATAGTAGTTCTTCACTTGAGATACTAACATTACTGCTTTTCCTTGTTTTCCTAGACAAAATTGTTATCTATACCTTCAATTCTGCATTGTCACCTATCCATTAAATTCACAAAAAAAGGAAAAAATAATATTCCCCTCTTCCAGAGAGAAAATTATCACCTCTTTTATAGGACATAAGGAGTCTTAATCTTAAAAAAAAAGTAGTGCCACTTTGTAATATGCTCCTTAAAAAATAGAGACAGTATCTTCGATTTGGTCTCAAGAGGTTTGCAACATATGTGTTCATATTTTGGAGCCTACAACCAAGCGCAAGACTTTATTTGTTCCAATGTTTGTTTACTTAAAATATGGGTCTTTGGATACCACTTTGCAATCTGTGCACATGATTACAGAACAGAGAATTGCTTATGGAATATATAAACTAAATTTAAAACTAGAATGAAATTAGATTAATGTTAACGTAAACTTCTAAGCAAAAGAATGGGATTTTAAGAGGAGGTATGGGTTGTTTGCTTCTAAGTCAGGAAACTTTTGTGACCTGAAACCGAAAAGACACATTACATTGACGAACTAACTCTGACAAGCAGACATGTGAGCAAGCTATTCTTCCTCCATCTCATGTTCCTTTCCTAAGCAACATAACATTTTTCTTTCTAGAAACCGGATCCTTTCAAATATCAACAGAATGAGTAAGTTGAGTGATGATCCTTAATATTTACAAGATCATGTGTGTGAAGCATTCAGATAAATCATGTAAAACCCAATATTACTCCAAAATGAAAGCATATTTTAAATGAGGCAGGGGGCAAGGAGAAAGACTCTAAATGGTATCAAAAGTTATACAAAATTTTATTTTCAAAAAATTATATTTACTTAACAATTTAGATTTGAATTCCTTTCTAAATTCCTTTACAGTTTTAAGAATAGTTGGTCATTCACAATCTTGTAACTTTTACAAACTTGTAACAATGTTTGACTTTAGAGTGGGAAGCAAATAGGGACTGCATCTGTGGTTTCACTGTCACAGGGTGAGGAAGTTCCCTATACAGGGGCAGGTAGGCACCTTATTTGTAACTTAAGAATCTTAGAGAATTGGGCCTATGGCTGGAAAAGGTTGAGTGACTTGCCCAGAGTCATATAACCAGTACGTGTTGAAAGCAGAAACATGCCTTCCTGGCTTCAAGGTTACTTCTCTGTTCACTAGGGCATGCTATTTCTGCCATCTCACAGTATATGGTGAATATGAGTTTGTGGAGCTAAATAATATGATAATGTTACTGATACACTATTTTATTAATAACATTGGCAATACATATAATATCCACTCATGAGAAAAGTCACCAACTTCTACATTGAGTCATTTTATAAATTCAAGGCTATGTAATTGAACATTTCTAACTTCAGAGTTTAAAGAACACACATTTCAAAACATGTCAGATTCACAGAAATATTCTAAAACATTTCTTTTTAATTTACCATATACCTTATTGATGTTTGAAAAATAATACAAATGATGACTTCACCTAACCCTAAAGTAAGATGAGTTATATTTCAGTGACCTATATTTATATCAGTGACTTATATTTATAACAGAGTAGATTGCACTACCATACATTTAGAGATAGAAAAGTCCTTAAAGATCATAAATTCAACCTTATCTTCTTGCAGATGAGGAAACTGAGACCCAGAGAGTTTAAGTCACTTGGCAAGGGTAGTATAGCTAGTAAATTTTTAAGTTCAAAATTTGAACGTAGGTCTTCCTGACTCCAAGTCCAGTGGCCTTTGCAGATGCATCTACCAAGATACTGCTTGCTTGTTTTTGTTTTGAACATTAAATAATACTTCATAGGTGGCAAGATACTTCTTTTTAAAAACATTAATTTGTTTTGTTTTGGCTAAGTTGAAAGAAAAAAGAAGATTGTAGATGAGATGAGAATTTTGCTTGGGGTGGATGAGACAATAATAAAGAGAGAAGGTATAGTAAGACCTTATTTCACTTCTTTTTCCTTTGCCAAGAAGAAGACAAGATAGAATTGATACCCAAGAAAGCTCAGCATATAACAAGATGGCATCTAATTGTCCTTGATGAATTCACAGCCCCTGGCTCAGATGAACTATATTTTGTGGCAAAGGTGTCAGACAAAGGGACCATAATATTCCCAAGTGAGGTTTAAACCATTTTAAAATGCAACTGAGACATATTTAACAAAATAGGTAAAATACAATAAAATATTTAATGTTAAATTTTAAAACTAAGTCAATATGTGGTCCACAGAAATCCTTACTTACAGATCAATAGTCGTGTTTCTATTTGAGTTTGACACCGCTTTTCTATGGTTTTGAAAGAACTAGCAGATCTAGGGTAACCTGGTAGCAAAATGGTCCACCAACATATGGGTGCCCCCCCCGCCCTATGAAAAAAGCAAAAACAAAATAACAACAACATATCTGTACTGCTTGGCTACTACTATAGCTTGGATTAAATGAAGGACTCCAACTCTTTCCTTTATGGTGATATTAAAGACCAAGAGATTTTACTATGTGCTCTGCCACTACTTCATTAAATCCTGCTGCCATTAGTACCCTCCCAGCCTCTATGCCTTCAAGTACTGTTTATCTGACCAACTGATGTAACCTAAGGAACCTCTAATTTCCCTCTAACTTTCCCCTTCACCCTTAGGATTACTTATCTTTGACAGATAAATTAAAGTTGAGCTTTCATTTATGTATTATCTTCCCCAAACAAGGTATGAGTTTCTTTATAAGAGGCTCAAGTCCAATATTTTTTTAAAAATTTTTTCTCCTTAGTCCTTAGCACATTGCTTGGAACTTAATAAATATTCATTTATTATAACATTATAATATATAACATACATTTATTATAATGTTATAGCAAATGGTCATTCATTATCTTGTTATTATTTGAGCCATTGTCAGTATTTAAAAATCATAGAAAATAGGAAAGCTACATGAAAGTAAAGAAAGGCACGTGTTAGAAGGACTTTTTAAAAAGGGAAGAAAATTATTGTTAAAAATGACATGGCAGTGATATTACCTTGAATTCCTGGTGAAATTCTAAAGTGTATCATTAAAGAAATGGTTAGTGAATTTCTAGAATGGGAAGTGGTAATTATAAAGAGCCAGAAAGGCTTCATCAAGAACAAGTCAAGCCTGATCAACCTCATTTCCTTTACCTAACAGTATTGAAAATTAGTACATAAGAGAAATGTTATGGCTAGAGTTAAGTAAGAACTTTAGCAAATTTTTTGATAAAGTGTCTTATATTATTCTTATGGAGAAAAAAGATAGATATGGACAAGAAAATAATAGAATTAGATTCAGAATGTTTAAATAGTTTCAAAGGGCAGTTAATAATTCAATGTCAGTATGACAAGCAAGCCATAATATTTCTGCCATCTCACAATGTATGTTCAATAAGAATTTGTATTCACAGCACTGTATTCCAGGCATTAGTTCTTTTTTGTTTTTTTTAGCAATTGGGGTTAAATAACTTGCTCAAGTTTACATGGCCAGTTATTTCTGGGTGTGGTGCTAAGTATCACAGCCTGGATTCGATCCCAGGTTATCCCGACTCTGGGGCCAGTTCTCTTACTCACTGCGCCACCTGGCCGCCCCTAAGCTATTGGGGTTAAGTAACTTGCTCAAGGTTACACTGCCAGGTGTTTCTCGGTGGGTGCTAATTGTCTGAGCCCGGATTCAATCCCAGGTTATCCCAACTCTGGGCCCAAGTGCTCTTACTCGCTGTGCTACCTGGCTGCCCCCAGGTATTAGTTCTTAATCTTATGTTATTGAACTTCTTAAAGAATAACTCAAAGTAGTAAATGGTTTGCTCATCAAATTTGCAAATGGCATAAACTTGTAAGAGACAGCTAATACACAGGATTGATTGAGGTATGATACAAAAGTATCTTTACGCACTAGAGTACTGGACTGGATCTAATAAGATGAAAGTAGATCTAAATGTAAAATACCTTATACTTACGTACAAAACAAAAATTATTTTCATAAGTGCAAGACAGGGAAGGCATAGTTACACAGTAGTTGTTCCAAAAAAGTTCTAGGAGTCTTAATGGGCTATCCAGCTCAATAAAAATTAGCAGTTTGATGCAACAGCCTAAAAGGCTAAGGTGATCTTGGTTTGCCTTGAGAGACAAAGCTTACAGGAATAGGGAGGTAATAGTCATCACTTATCAATAGGAATAGTGTCTTTAGTGATGGGCAACACAATTTAAGAACTTGATAAGCTTGAGAGAGCACAGTGTAGGATCATGCTTAAAAGCCTTTAGTCCATGTCACATGAGTATCAGTTTAGGAATCTGGATTTTTTTTTCCTAGAGTAAAAAAAGGGGAAAGCATGATGGTCCCAAAGAGCAGAAACAGAGGCAGTGGGTGGAAATTTCAAACGCAAACTTAGGCTTGATGTCAGGAAGAACTTTATGATTTTCAGGTAGAGACTGGATGATCATTTGTTGGAGTGTCCAATAGTGGGGAATCATAAGATGGCAGCTTAGGACCTTTCCAGATCTGAATTTCCATGAATCTTTGCTGTACAAGAAAGATTTGAATACTATAAAAGTTCATGAGGTATCAAAGCATAGATTCAAAAGTTATTCATGTTCTATTTAAAGGATACTTTCCTTTGAGGATCAATGGGAATAGATGTGTTTTCCTTATTTCTGTTTCTAGAAAGACCAGATTTGTTAATTTTCTGACATAGTGTAACATGTGGCTTTTTGGACTTTTCTACCAGAGTGGAAGAATTCTCAGTGAAGGAGTGCACTGAAATGTTACTTTACATTCCACTCGAACTATAAAGGTCACAGGCATCACTACCTCCTGCCTGGGAAAGACATCATGATATATTTAAGCATCAATAACCATACTACTCTCCAGGATGAATAGTCATACATTTTCTAATGTAGAGGCTGTCCAAGCAGTAATTATACATTCCTTGACAAATCTCTTACAGATGTCAAGGAAACATGAAGAAAGAAAAATTCTAGGACTGAGGCATGGGGCAGAAAAGTACCAGTACTAGGAGTGATATCTTCTCATTATTGGTTGTGAAGAATTACAGAAGAGAAATATTTTGATGATGGTCAATGAGATTGGTTGATCTCAGAGAAGACACAGAGAAACTGATGTAGAGGATTTTGATTCTGGACAAAAAGAATTAATTAGATTGTCAAGGGAAGAAGGAAAAGAAAATTATCTGAAGTGAGGAAAGGGGAAAAGGGAAGTCAGTATAAAGCAGATATTCATTATGAGTAGCAGTATTTAAAGAAAACTAATAAAGTTTTAACGATATAAATAGCTTGAATGAACTAAAGTTAACACTTGTTGGAGGTAATGCGTTACAACGAATAAAGAGTTAGTTCTGAATTTAAGACAAAGTCTCATGTTTTACATTCTATGTCCCTAGGCAAATCACTTATGCTCCTTCTACATTTTTGAAAAAGGATTTCAAGTATTAAAATTCAATTTAAACAGCTTATCTGTTGAACGGATAGTTTAATATGTTGCGGTTTTGTTTTGTTTTGTTTTAAGATTTGCGCCCCCTGGGGGCCTTTCGTTCCATTTTAAAATTACATCAAGAAAGGATATTTCAGGTGTTTAGTGTATAATACAACAAAGATAACTATTCTTTTTGGAAAAGTCACCTGACTTCGTTCACTATGAGGCCAAAGGTCTGTTGCAACTTCTATGTTGTTATTCCAGCACTCACCAAATGATCCCATCCCTCTGCTTCACTACTGGGTCTTAACCAATTAATCCAAGAGTTCAGTGTAAAATTTCAGTGCCACGTCACATCATCTGAGAGAGATTTTCCTTTAAAGTAAAATCCAGATTTGATAATCCAGTTTAAAGATTGTTTTTCTTTAAAGAAAATAAAAGATAGAAAAATAAATGACAAAATTGTAGTTTAGCAATCTTGGGTATAGTTCAGTTGTTTTATCAGCTGCACTAAAAGGCAAGCAAACTTTAACTTCTCTTGGCCTTATAATGCCACTAAACTGCTGCCTTGAATACACCTTGTTTTGCATTTAAAAGCAAAACATTGCTAACTTTAATGTCCTGAATTCTGAAGAGTAAGCATGCTGTCTAACCAACATTTGAACTAAAGATCCCATTAATGCATATATTTCTAACCAGAGTGCCTCTCATATGCCCGTTAGTTATAGACACCATGCACTAAAGGGAGTATGGTCTCATCTTTCTGCTTAGGTAATTGAATATAGACATCCTTTAAAACGGACAGAAACATATTTCTGCCTTTGTGTTTAAGTGGCAAAGCTAAGGAAGAAATGATGATTAATCAATGAAAATTTACAATGATGAGAGCTACAAGGCATCTAATTTGTAATTTGACCAGTGTAAATTATTATTAAAAGGCAATGGAAAGAGTAAAATTAAATAAAAATGAAATGAATGGATAGTTATTACTTAGAAAACTGATTATTTGTTTTGATATACATCGGTCTAGAAAAGACATAATTGTAAAAATAAATTTTAGACTATATTAAAAACATAATTAAATTATTTAATAATTGAATTTTATATTAATTTTAAAACTACATGAGGTTAAAATCTATACTTGTGGACATTTAACTTATTTCATCTCTAATTCTTAGTATATTTAGCTATACACCCACACCCACACCCACTCACATAGTATCCCCAAAAATCTTAGTGGAGCTTTAACTTTTAATGGAAAGGCATCCTATACCTACACACACACACACACACACACACACACACACACACACACACACAC
>NW_027185860.1:13860937-13874389 GCF_028583685.1 Petaurus breviceps papuanus | reverse complement strand
ACACACACACACACACACACACACACACACACACACACACACACACGCACGCACGCACACATGTACACACACACACTTAAGTGTGGGTGTCCTGTTCTAAGACATTGATCACATGCTGTGACAAGCTCAGAAATGAAAACATTACACACATAAGAGATTTTTTTCACCAAACAGCAGCTCTCAGAAGAAATGAAACCCCGCTGGGAGTGTGTATCTACAAGTGTGACTATGTCTGACTTTGTATCATGTGTTTGTGATAGTGTGGGGTAATGGGGTAAAATATACAGTCTTAAAACAAGGATTTCATTGTCTTGACTTGAGAATTTTTTTAACTGATGACAAATTGTACTCTTAGAGGTTTAAAGTATCAACAACACTGAAACCTAAAGCTTATTTACTATTGGCTCAAAGGCAGTCTACCTCTGGTTAGCTGTATGGTTTCCTATTCTGCCCCATCAGTGACCTCCACCCAGATAGAGAGGAGACACCAGTGAAGGATGAGAGGGTGTTCAGTATTTATGCTTTGTTAATATCCTTAGGCTTGCTCTGAGCAAAGGTTAGTAGACAGTCACTCACTATCGATCAAATTATTTTTGGTTTTGATAAGAAATATTTGCTTTGGGAGCCTCATAAGAAAAATAAAACCACAACAGTATGACTCCTTCACTCTTCACCTCTTGTTAAAAGTTGTACTGCTTTAACTGGCTCATTCACCCTCCCCTGGAATTTGAAAAAAAATAATACTGGACAGTGCAACCACAGCAGGTAAAACACGCAATACAAGATAGAATATGACACCTTTGAAAACAGAAGCTTAGTCAAATTTTTGTTTCTCCCTTCTCACTTGAATCCTTGACAAATACCACAATGGAAACATGCATGAGAGAACTCATCCATGCAAACATTAGTATATAATATTTATAAAAAGTATAACAAAATATGTTCCTTAAGACAATTATATAGATACCCATGAAAATAATACAAGCACATGTAAATGCATACATAAATATAATACATCTGATATGTTGAATGTATAGATATGTATACACGTATGCATTTGAGTACATTCGTTCAGTTTGAGTTTCAGCCACATCTGACTCTTCATGACCCCATTTGGGGTTTTATTCGCAAAGATAGTGGAGTGATTTGTCATTGCCTCCCCACGTCATTTTAGAGGTGAGGAAACTGAAGCAAACTGAGTTAAATGACTTACCCAGAGTCACACAGGTAGTGTCTGAGGGCAGACTTAAACTCAGGAAGATGAGTCTTCCTGACTTCAGTTCTGGCTCTCTATCCACTGCCACACCTAACAGCAGACATGCATACTTATACAGACATGCATAGGTGTGGGCCATCCTCTACCTTCTCTTCCATTCTGGTCTGTCAATCAGAAATCATCACGCCTTTTCTTAGTAGGGTGGTTGTGGGGTAGTTGCCCTTTCTCCACCTTGGGAGAAGTGCAAAACCTTGTATGGGTTTCAGTTTGCCTGTTAGGTTTTATTTCTTTGCCTGGCTATAGCTGACCTTGAATCAAGTGTGAGATAATTATTTTCAGGTTTGGAGGCAACCTCATGAGTTGGTGAGACAGGGAGATCCTGGTGTGTGGTGTGTGTGGTGCCCTCTCTACATCGAGTATAGCTTCTCAGAGGAGACCAGGGGATGAACTCAACTTTTGGTATAAAACATGAAGCTAAAAGGGAATTGTTTGTATTGTAAAGAGTCAGGTTAAAATGCACTAGCAATTCAGTGGAGAAAGGGTCCCTGCCACACAAATAGCATCACATCTTTAAGTAGCAACCTCCTTCGAGAATATAACATTTACTCCAGTTTCCTCTTTATGTTTACTTACTATTGTGCACTTGTGGCACTTGTGTGTGTGTGTGTTAAGTATTTCTTTTGGGTTGAGAAAATAAGCAACTTTCTTATGCCTTACCTACATTATATAATTAGTACTTTTTTATTCCCCAGTCTGTGTAGACTAGGATATGAGTCACACTAAGCTTCATGTAATTTTTCCCCAAGGTTCCAAGGTAGGGATCTTTTTAAGGACCTTAGAATTAATTAAATGGAAAATGTTATTTAGTCATGTCTGACTCTTCAAGATCCCACATGTAAAATCGATTTTCTTGGCAAAGATGCTGGAGTGGCTTGCCATTTGCTTTTCCAATGGACTAAGGCAAATAGAGGTTAAGTGACTTGCCCAGGCTCACAGACCTATGAACTCAGGTCTTCCTGATTCCAGACCTAGTGCTATTTTCACTGAGCCACAACTCACTACATTGTTTGGAGGACAAGGTTCTCCAGGGATAAACCCAGTCTGTGTGAAGATGTTCAGATTTAAGATGGACCCCTGGTGTAGAGGGAGGAGACACTCTGTCCCAGAAAGGGTGAACACATTCACAAACATACACATATGCTTCTAACAGTTTAGTGTGAAGATTTCTGTGCCCATTCAACTTTAAGAAATTTAGCCTGGTGCTGGATGTTGGGGGGTTTTGTGGAAGCTACAGATGACATTCAAAGGCCAGCAGATCACCCAGATTTTACAGTAAGGTCCTGTAAACACCCCATAAAAGAAAAAGACAAAATCCAGACTTCTCTGGTACAAAGGGAGAGCCAAAAATTTTACTCAGATTTTCCAGATCACTGGGGTGCCACACCCCTAACCCAACAATGTGGAAGGGATAGCTATTCTAAAAACACATGATCTTGTCTAAACCAAGACCATCATTATAAATTTCAATCCTCTTTTGAGTATGTAAATGAAGAAATTCAGGGCTGAATCCATACTGTGTCTATACTCTGGAAATACATTTTTAATAAAAGTTTAAATATGTATAGACAAAAAAAAAGAAATTTAGCCTGGTAACATGAATTAATTATCCAAAAATGAAATTAATAAATTTTGATTGAATATAAAAAAAAATCTTTTCCATGAAGTAAAACTTTCCATCTTAAAAAGGATAGGAAAGGGCGACTAGGTGACACAGTGAATAGAGCACTGGCCCTGAAGTTAGGAGGACCTGAGTTCAAATCCAACCTCAGATAACCCCAATTGCCCTGCCTTCCCCCTCCAAAAAAAGCAAAAAAAAAGGATAGGAAATTTGTATTACTTTTTTTTTTGCTTTACCTCTCCATGAAAAGACATTCCTAGACTACCATAAATTTTCATAGAATAAAAGATGGAATCGTTTACCTGACCTACCAAAAGTGTAATTCTGACAAGATCAACTTATGAACAATAGATAACAAGAGATGACAAAACACAGATGTTTTGAATCTTCACACTTCCTTTCCTATGAAAGCATAAAAATCATTAAACCTTTCTAAAACACACATACAAAAAACTGGCATGTGATCTGTCTTCAACTCTAAATTTTATAAATAATATGTCACCAACAATGAAAAATATTTAACTCATTATTCCTATAGGTTCATTATTCTAATAGGTCTAAGCAGTTCAGGATAAAAAATTCTTTTCAGAAAATTTATTAAATCTTTTTTTTAATTATACTGGCATTTGTCTCAATTATTTTCTTAATTTTAACCCCTTCATGATCTATGAAAAATTATGGTGACTATTTCTGAAAGCTTTGCAATTATTCACAAATTTCTACATATAAAATACCTCTTGTGGATAGAAAGTCCATATTTACAAAAATTAAAAGATACATATATTATACACATATGTGCATATGTATATGTTTATTTTTCAACTTTTCTACTACAATAAGCAAAACAAATATTTTGATGAGTAAGGGACTTTTCTTTTTGCCATTAATTTCCTTGGTTAATATGTGTATACATATGCATATGTGTATGCAGATGTATGTGTACACACATATGTATATGCAGATGTATATATGGTATATATGGTATATCTGTTTATATCTGCTTTTTTCAGGAATATTTCTCTTGTGGAACATCCATCTTTTTTTAAACTGAAAGCTAGCTTCAGGATAAAAGGATATGATGTTCTAGGTTGTAGCTGTTACTCTTTTTCTATTGGGGATATACTATTCCACTTCATTCTGTGATATCCTGCTTGCTCTGGAATAGTATTGCATTATTTAAATTTTCTTTTCTTTATATTTGAAGAATTTTCTCTTAGTTACTTTGATTTTTGTCACTGAAATTTTTATATTTATGTGTCTTGGAATTTAAAGTGTGTTTTGTTTTGTTTAGTGGAGGCAAACCAGATTCTCTTGATTGTTGGTATTATTATTTTTGTCATCCCCTTCAGTTAAGCACAGCTGAGCTCTCAGTTGTCGTAATGATAATGAGAATTTGAAGATATTCCCTGCCCCTTAATAAGCTTAAGGGAATCTGAAGACCTTCCTTGTTTTGAAGATATACCCTGCTCCCTAATAAGCTGAATGTAATATGTGGCCTGTGGTGGGAGGTATTAGCTGAAGGGTAAAGCAGAGACCACAGGAAGCTGGTAGTAAGAGAGTTAGAGAATGGAGAGAGGAAAGGACTCACCCAAAGGAGACAAATAGGCTTGTGAGTAAATATTTGTTTGTGAGAAGGCTAAAGGATGGTGTGGCTCTTTATGTTGTTATGGCTCATTAACTTTTTTGCTACTATGATGGAATAAGCTTATAGTTTGGGGGATTTGGTTCTCTGGTATCTCAATAAATGTTTTGCTTCTGTCTTATATACGGAGAGTCTGTTATATTTTTTGATTGGGTACTATGATGGCATATTTATAGTGACCATTGGTGCTATGAATATTGTGTTGGTGCTACAGTTGCCTGTACCCACTGTTCCCTGGAGGAACATGAAGGCTCTATCTTGTAAACATATTTCCACATTAGTCATGTTGCGAAAGAAGAAACAGAACAAAAGGGAAAAGAACCCCCCCCCCCAAATGACAATAGTATGCTTTGAGCTGCACTTGGATTCTGTAGTTTTTCTCTGTTTGCAGATACTACTTTCAGTCATGAGTCTTTTGGAATTGTCTTGGATCATATACTCTTGCTCCTTTTACATTTTAAAGAATAAAACTGGCACTGAAGCAAGCTATCAATCTATCAATTGTTCTGCTTTGGCTAGAAACAGCTCTAGCAACTATCTATCTATATCTATAGTTAAAAGTCCCCTCATGCAAACATTGTGAACCTATAACAAATTTCATCTAGTTGCTCCTTATGTCCAAGTGGTCTGTACTATGCCCTTATAACAATATGCTTCATTACAGATGTACCTGCAAATCACAATTATTCATGAATGTCCCATATATAATATTTTCTGTACTTCTCAATTTAAAAATATCTAAGAACCTAGAAAAGGCCTTTATTTATCATATTTGAAAATGTTGACACATTTCTGATTTACGATGATGAGTTTTTACCCTAGAGATAAGTAGACTTATGAACATTTATCATTCTTAAAGATTCTAACGCATGACTCATTTTAGAAACATATAAATTTGGATCATGTCAAAAGATTAAAATGATTTTTTAATGATAAAAAGGGAGGTGGAGGCAAGAGGGCAGAGTAGAAAGAGGAAATTCCATGACCTCCCCCCACAACCACCTCAAATACCTAAATACCAAAATACCTCTGGCCCCTGCCCCTGGGGCGAGAGGTGGCAGAGGCACTGTGGATACAGCATCTGCCATGAGGCTGCCTGAGGAGGACTTGGCCTACAGATCACAGGGGGAATAAGCACCCATTCAGACGGTAATTGGTCTTGCTTTGATCTGCTTGGATCTGGGTCGCATTCTTGGGCAGTTGTCCAGGGGTGAAAAATGCCAGTTTGTCAGTGTTGTATCTGTAGAGAGTACACCCTCCTCAGACCTCACAATATTTGTGAAAAGCCCAGTGGTTTGGGACAAAACTCTCCTCTAGAAGCAGAGTTCTACCATGGCAAAGAGCTCAAAAGTCAAGTTATTGACTGGCAATATAAACAAGAAGAGGAAGCACAAACAGACCATAGAAGCCTGGGGGAGGGAGGGGGCAAAAAGGATAAAACATGGAACAGGAGGAAAACGATGAAGTCAGAACTCCTGCATCAAAAGCTTCCAAGAAAAAAATATGAATTGGTTACAGGCCATGGAGGAGCACAATAAGGATTTTGAAAATCAAGTAAGAGAAGTGGAGGAAAAACTGGGAAAAGAAATGAGAATGATGCAAGAAAATCATGGAAAGAGAGTCAATAACATGACTGAAGAAAATAATACCTTAAAAAATAGACTAACTCAAATGGAAAAAGAGGCCCAAAAAGCTAAAGAGGAGAAGAATGACTTAAAAAGCCTAATTTGCCAGATAGAAAAGGAATTTGAAAAACTCACTGAAGAGAATAATTCCTTCAAAATTACACTGGAGCAAATGGAAGCTAATGACTTTATAAGAAATCAAGACAATATAAAACAGATCCAAACAAATGAAAAAATAGACGGCAATGTGAAATATCTCATTGGAAAAAACACTGACCTACAAAACAGATCCAAAAATGATAATTGAAAAATGACTGGGCTACCTGAAAGCCATGATCAAAAAAAGAACCTAGAAATCATCCTTCAAGAAATTCTCAAGGAAGATTGCCCTAGTATTTTAGAACCAGGGGACAAAAGAGAAATCGAAAGAATTCACCTTTCACCTTTTGAAAAAGATCACAAAAAGAAAACTCCTAGGAATATTACTGTCAAACTCCAAAGTTCCCAGGTCAGGGAGAAAATATTACAAGCATCTAAGAAGAAACAATTTGAGTAGTGTGGAAACACAATCAGGATAACACATGATCTAGCAGCTTCTACATTAAGGGATCAAAGGGCTTGGAATATGATATTCCAGAGGTCAAAGGATCTAGGATTAAAACCAAGAATCACCTACCCAGCAAAACTGAGTATCATGTACCAGGGGAAAATATGGTCATTCAGTGGAATAGAGGACTTTCAAGCATTCTTGATGAAAAAACCAGAGTTGAATAGGAAATTTAACTTTCAAATACAAGAAGCAAGAGAAGCATGAGAAGGTAAACCGGGAAAAGAAAGCATAAGGAACTTAATAAAATTTAACTATTTAAATTCCTAAATAGTAAAATGATAATTATAACTCATGAGACTTTGCTCAGTATGAGGATAATTGAAAGGAATATATATGTAGACACATGTTTCTATATATGTGCATATACATTCATATGTGAATGTGTTTTTATATGTGTACATGTATACATAGACAGAGGGCAAAAGATCATCTGAATAAGACGTGATGATATCTAAAAAATAAAAATAACAGGTGAGAGAGGAATATAATGAGAGGAGATAGGGAGAGACAGAATAGGATATACTACCTCATATACAAGAGGCAAGATAAAACTGTTACAATGGAGGGGAAGAACAGGAAGGCAAAATGGAATGGGTCAACCTTACTCTCATTGAATTTGGCTTAAGGAAGGAATACCATACACACCAAATTGGATATCTTACCCTACAGGAAAATAAGGAGGAAGGGGACAAGGGAGGGAGGCTGATAGAAGAGAGTGTAGATTGGGAGAGGGGGGTAGTTGTAAGTACACATTTCTGAAAAGGACAGGGTCAAAGTAGAAAATAGAATAAGTTAGGGGCAGGATAAGATGGAAGGATATATAATCATTCTTTCAAAATAAATCTTCTATGAAAATGTTTTGTATAACTACACATGTATAACCTATATTGAATCACTTCTCCCAGTAGGGGTGGGTGACAAGGGAAGAAGGGAAAGAATCTGGAAATCAAAGTTTTAAAATCAAATGTGTGTGTATATATGTACATATATATATATATACACACATATACATACATACATACATATATATATATATATAATTTTTCACATGCAACTGGGAAATAAGATATATAGGCACTGGAGAATAGAATTCCATCTTACCCTACTAGAAAGTCAGAGGGGAGATGGGGGAGGATATAAGAGAGAGCAGATTGGGAGAAGGGGTATTCAGTAGAATTACTATTTTTGGGTGGAGGTAGGGGAAAGTCCCGGAGAAAATTTGTCACTCAAAATCTTGTGGAAATTAATGTTGAAAACTAAAAATAAACAAATTAAACTCTTAATAAATAAAATAAAATTATAAAAAAACTTAGAAAGTGTCTTAGTTGGTCTGAAAAACAATTAAAAATACCAATATTTTCCTTCAGAAACTATTCTCTTCCAATTTCAATTTTTCACAATCCATTTTTAAAATATTCAGACTCAATTATTATAACAATATTATATGCATAGGGTTTTCTAAGATATGGATTTCCTATTAGTACATGGAAGTAGCTCCTACCTTTTAAAATTTTTACTTCTCAAAATTTCATGCTGTGGGGCTTGTTTCTCAATTCATTGTCTTATCAATAAAAGCATTAAAATAAATTTTAAAAAATTTACAAGATTCTCATTATGGTACTCTCTGCTTTTCCTGCTTATCTCTTTCCTGACCTTCCATCTCATACTCCCAGCTGCCTACTTGCATAAGATCCCACAGGCATCTTAAACTTCCCTATTTCTACCAAGAACATGTGATTGAGATGCTGATTCTTCCAGTGTCGCCAAGGTTTACAGCATAGGAATGACCCTTGTTGCTTCACTCTCGTTTATTACTTATGTTCAATCAACCTACCAAGTTTTGGCAATTCTGCCTTTTCATATCCATGACTTACTCTTTTCCATACCACAACTACTGTAGTCTATTTCCTTTCCCCCTATCTCATGAATTATTGAACCAGGCTCATAACTAGTTTCCTTACATCTACTCTTTACCATTTGGGGTCAACAATTTATCATTGATAACAATTTGGTATCACTGCTAATTCAAATCTGACCATTTTTCTTCTTTTTTTGTGAGGGAAGGCAAGAAGAATGGGATTAAGTGACTTTCCCAAGCTCACATAGCCAGTAAGTGTGTCAAGTATCTGAGGTCGGATTTGAACTCAGATCTTCCTGACACCAGGGCAGGTGCTCTAGTCAATGCACCACTTAGCAAAGATTAATAATGCTATCAATTAGTAGAGTGAACATGATACACTGTTCAGTCAATCCTTCCAACATTTTTGTTTCCAGAAGCAAGATCCAAAACTTATGAGAACCCATCCTCATCATATGAAAATTGCAAAATAGGCCCTCTCTGCTTAAAGCAAATATATTCACTACGTGTTCCACAGCAATCTTGTTTTCTGGGAAAGGAGGAAGCAGAAAAAGAGGAGGGGAATTTTCCAAAAAGAGGAGAAAGGAAAATGACAAAAAGAAGAAATGGGAAAATGAGGAAATGAAAGAGAAAGAAAAGAAGTAGAAATCATTGTTAACACAGGACCTTTGATATGAATGTTTCTAAAGAAGGTCATACACAAATTGGAGTCAGAAATAATTATTCTCGTTTTATTACAATATCTAACTGTAAGAGTTGCTCCTCCTGTCCTACAGAAAAATAAGAGAAAAGCTAAGGAAAGAACTTAAGGCTTCCTTATATTTAAGAAACATTATATGCCATCTATGTTTTAAAATATCTTGTGTAGTATAAATAGAAATTGGAAGGGAAAACAAAAATGTCATAGTGTATTTTCACATTATTACTTATATAAAAATTGATTACTATTCAATGACCTGCACACAGTAAGCACTCAAAAATTGTTCAATGTCTCTGAATAATTTTATTAATCATTAAAATAACTTTTGATTTTCTTCTGACTCCATTATGTAAAACATAGACAAACCCTCACTATGACTATCTAGCTGCTAAACTACTAAATGTCTTAGAGTGTAACAGTCTGCATCTGTGCTGATAAATCTTTTTTTTTAATGTTCTTTATTTTTATTTTCTGCAGTAGCTTCTCAGGTTACTCTCCCTTTCACTGCACGTCTTCCAAGAAACAACTGAAGTTTAAAAGTATCCATTTTTCCCAACAGGTAGCAATATATTATTTTTAGACAGTTTTAAGTTAAACAACATATCTTTAGGTCCCAATGAATTGTCACAGTGCCTTGCTTATTTTAGAGGCAGCCTGAATAAGAATTATACTAACAGACCTCCTTCTGGGAACAATGTAATTATACTGACATCAAAGTATGCAGAAGCTATGTTCATTACTGAGTTTTGAACACAAGCTCATTCTCCACTTAGTATTTAAATATACAGCAAAACTTGTTTTTAAAAGCATCAATTTTGCCTAGTTGACAAAATTCTCAAAATGTAAAGCAATAATCAGAATAATATAAAGCACTGTACTTGTTTCTCTGTAAAATTTTTTTCCCTTTAAAATTATTGTTCTATTTAAACGTATAGCTGAGCTAAAATTGGAAGATTTACAATATACCAGCCCTGGCAAACACAAACCTGTATTTATTCTGTCAAGCTGTCCCAAATATGCTGGGAGAAGTTCAACGAGGGATTATATGAATGCAGATTTACCACTAACCCCAAGTATGCACATATGATATATTTTCAATTTTATACTTTTCTGAACCAATCAACATCTTCAGAAGACAGACGTCAAGCTCTATGTCACTCAATAAAGTTCTTTAATTTTAAAAAGAAACAAAATAAAAAAGCTTTACCACCCATTACCATAATCAATATATACTATATGTGTTCCTGGTATCCCAGGGGCATGTATATATTGCACCATTAAATGTACCCCTGTAGAGCAACAATGTATCAACCGTAAATGTTTACATTTCAAATATTTTACTTTTTTCTTCACTTTGAATTATTTACTATTTGTCTTCATCATTCTGAAAAATCATAAAACTTATAAAATAAGGAGATATATTGAATTATAGCTTTATCACCTCTCCAGTCTTCCCATCATCTCACATAACACAGACATCTTCAAGTTGTGTGTTCCCACTTTCTTTTTTCCATTAGGAAGACAGAAGCAAAAGTAAAAACTTGATATGTCTCACAAACCCAACATTAAGGAATGATTAATTTTTTAGGGCATGTAAAATAGGACCTTTATCACTTTCTAAATGTATTTTTTAACCTAATGGTCTCTTGTCATTTAACCTCTTGGTCTCTTGTAAACTTTATTGATTACATTAAAAACCAACATAAAATTAAAAGTCCAGTTGTGTCCCAATAATATGAAACATTCTCTTCTTCATTCAGTAAAAAAAAGAAGAGTCTTTCAGTCACTTGGCATAAACACGCCTCTAACAGCTTCACTATTATCTATAATTTGAAGTAAGTTGACCAATGCAAAGCTTAACTTGGAGTAAGAGAAAGCATGGCAACTAATTAATATGTCCGAGGAGTATATCCTTGTCCAAAGGAGTTAATGAAGCTTCCTAAGGACACATGTGACCCTTTTGTGGCACAGCCTTGACTACACAGCTCAGTGCAGCTGAGTTAGGCTAAATTGTGTGCCAGTTACCAGTCAGTTGGCTACCACCTGGCTGCCAATGCCAGTATCTCCCCCTATTCCCAACAGCCCTCTTCCCAGTCCTCAACTGCAAGCTGCTGCCACTAAATATGTAGCAATGTCTGACAAGGTTCAGCCACACAATGGGCTCTTGACATGTGAATGAAGGACCAGAGCTATCATATGAATGGGGGAGAGTTTCTCCATTTAGACACATAATGTTCACAGCAAAAAAACATAAAAGAAGAAAAAAAAAAACATCCTTGGTGTCAGTTAGACCATTAGCATTTATAACAATATGCTAATGACCTCACTTTCCAAGGACATTTAACCAAATGGATTGATAGCTTAAAACTTGAAGGGGGGAAGGGACTGTGAGGGTAGAGAGGGAAGCCTTAAAGAGGGGGAAAGAAAAGGGGAGGAACCATCATCTATCCCATAGAAGACAGATTTAAAATCTCTTCCTCTTTAACAGAGGGCTTCTGTCTATAGAGAGATTACATGCAGACTTACAACAATGTTCCCAGGGAAATGCTATGGATGACATGCAAGTCCCTAATAAGACTCACATTTAAACATGGCTCTGTTGAAATCTGATGGGTGGTCTTTTTTTATTTCTTTGAACTACCTCTTTCTGGAGGTTTTCAATAGTACCTTAGATATGGCATTGAAACAATCTGTAAAGCTGAACTACTGTAAGAACAGATCCTCTTCTGGTACTGTCTGAAATCATGGTTATATTGAGAAACAAGACAGTTTGTAAAAGGAACCATAGAGCTGTGGCCTAAAGTACACAAGATCTCATCATACCAATACCATGTGAATGGTCCTTAGTGTCATATTCAAGATGAATTATTTAACTCTCTTAGGTTACAGGGCCATAAGCTCTAATTGTGATGGATATGAAGAAGGTATATTCAAAACCAATATCTTCTTCCTTAGGGCATCACTATTTCAACATAAGCATGAAAAAATATCAATTGCCATCATCATAAAGAAAAAAGAAATTGCCTATTTGCTTCATTGAATGCCCACCTTCCTTGTCCTAGAGTAGAAAGATCGATGTTTCTTTAGTATTTATTAATGATACTTGATTGGCTCTTTCCACTAGAGAGCTCACCAGGGTTTTAAATGCAACAAACACAGATAAGAGGGAACTGTTATTTCTTAACTTTCAGTGACTAAAAGAACCTATCTCCAATTATACTTTGAAAGCAATTTTTGCAAATTCTGAAATATCAAGATCTATAAGGCTAATTTAGCCTAACCTAAGAAAGTGTATTTAAAAAATAATAACAGAATCATAAAGTTGTGGACTAGAAACGACCTTAGATATCATCTAAACCATCTCCTTCATTTGACATAGGAGACTTGCTCAGAATCACACATGCACCTAGCAGTACAGTGGCAGATGTTTGAGAACCTTCTTACATGTAATTAAAACTAATAAATATTTTGATTCCTTTTCCTGTCTGAGACAAAACAATTAGGATTTCACTGATGAAAAAGAGAGCTGGAAGAAGCAAGCAATCACTTTTCATTCTTCCAAGTAGAGGTATCTGTTTTCACTCCTTCATGCTGACTACAAGAAAAAAAAAAGTTGCAGTATCTAAAATAAATGGAGGTTTCATTATAAGCAGCTAGGTTGCACAGTTGACACAGTGTTGGACTCCCCTCCCCTCCCCAGCCTTCCCCTTTCCTTCCCTCCCCTCCTCTCCTCTCCTCTTCTCTCTCTATGTATATACACACATAATGTACGCAAAATAATGGTACCTATCATAGAAAGCTGTTGTGATGATCAAATGAGTTAATATAAGCAAATATTACCTGTCATCAGCCATGTTGTAAAGCCAAACCTTTAGTCACAAGATAGGGTAGGGATTGAGTGAGCACTAGATCATGAAGAAATTGTGATTTTCCCAGACCCATAGAGATTCAGGATGTAAACAAAGGTCTTCGCTCTGAGGCCATATCTCTTAACGCTGCCCCGCACTGCTGAAGGACAGCATAATTTAAAGAAGTCAAGGAAGTTTCCAAATTAGGCATACCAGGATACTGCTGTGGTGTGTGTGTGTGTGTGTGTGTGTGTGTGTGTGTGTGTGTGTGTGTG
>NW_027185860.1:13805779-13860927 GCF_028583685.1 Petaurus breviceps papuanus | reverse complement strand
TGTGTGTGTGTGTGTGTGTGTGTGTGTGTGTGTGTGTGTGTGTGTGTCAGGGAAGAGACAGGGCAATATGTGTTGAAGTTTCTGACCTTCATCCTGATGATTTACACATACCAAATGGGATCTACTTCAAACATACAAATCATTTGCCAGATCAATGTCAAGTATGGGGTAGGAAGGGAGAATGCAAAAGAAAATAAGAGCCTTATTTGTGCAACCAAATGCAATTTTCAATTCTGTACCTTCTGCAATTATACCACTAAATGAGAAACAAATCTAACTCAATTTTATCCTATTCTGATGGACTTTGTATGATGATTAACTACTTTAAAAAAGACTTTATCACCTATCTATTGATACTGTTTGAAGTCATAGAGAACAAGAACATTTTTTTTAATTTATCAAATCCTTCACATGAAGTCCCATCATTATTTTTAATGTATACTTTGAAAAAAAGATAAATCTGTACCAACACTTGACAGCATATTGATATCCATGCACTTAGGGATATGTGATATTTGCCTTTCTCTAAACTGCAAAACATGTCTCACTTTGACTTTTGAGGTCAGGTTTGATGGTTTGGACTGTGATATGCCTTTCACTT
Source organism: Petaurus breviceps papuanus (assembly GCF_028583685.1). Lineage (NCBI taxonomy): Eukaryota > Metazoa > Chordata > Mammalia > Diprotodontia > Petauridae > Petaurus > Petaurus breviceps. The sequence continues at coordinate 13,860,326 of NW_027185860.1, read as the reverse complement.
TACTAAAACAAACAAACGAACATCCAAACAGACAACAATAACAATAAAACCTTGCTTTGCTATACCTGATAAAGTTGTTTTGCTATTCAGGTGTGTGATTTTTGCAGTATAGGCTACTTGATAATTGCTGAAACACAGGAGAACAAACAGTATTGTATTAACAGACTTCATTCCCCTATATTTTGGTGAAACAATTTCAAGAAAGCACAGAATCTTGTGATCACATGATAATTATGTACCAAGGCACAATATTCTATGTACACTTCATGCACAATCTAAATTTAATTGTTCAAAAGAAGCTAATGATATGGAAGCATGCATAACAATGCTCAACCTCTTATCTTTAAATGCTAACAAGACTGACCAGTTACAAAGTTCAAGAAGCTTAGCTCAAGACAAAGCTAAGAAGTATCTCATCACCTCTCTGAAAATTCATAGAAAATGCAAATAAACGATTAGCATAGAATTCATTGCTTCTTAAAAGCCATGTGAAGTCCCATATACACTGATTCTGGATAGCAAAAGAAAAATGATCAAGAGATACAAATAGAGGGGCGGCCAGGTAGCACAGAGAATAAGAGCACTGGCTCAAGTGTCAGGATGACCTGGATCAAATCTGGGTTCAGATACTCAGCACACACCCAGAAACACCTGGCCGTGTAACTTTGAGCAAGTTACTTAACCCCAATTGCTTAGGGGAGGCCAGGTGGCTCTGCAAGTAAGAGCGTGGGCTGCATGTCGGGATAACCTGGGAATCAAATCCAGGCTCGGATACTTAGCACCACACCCAGAAATAACTGGCTGTGTAACCTTGAGCAAGTTACTTAACCCCAAATGCTTATTTAAAAAAAAAAAAGAGAGAGAGAGATACAGATGGCAAGGTTATGACTGAACACAGTTCGGTAGTAATGCAATGAGTCCAAGGGCTGTCTAGCAATCAAAAAAGGTATTTTAATATTTCTTTTAAATTAATTTGCAGTCAAGACACAGGGATATTTCTAGCTGAAGGAAGTCTGCTTTTGCACACTGGCGAATGTAATGGATTGGAGCTTTTTCACCAAAAAAAGATTAGCTGGCTGCTTGTCAAAGCTTCCAGCCAAGAATGACAGAGGCAATTGTTGATGTCTATTCTACTGAAAAATGTGAAGTTATTGTGTTCAAGGTATTTGCTTAATTAAGGAAGAGGCCTTCTACAATTTCTGAGATAATTAATTAGAAAGACAGATCTCTGATGCTTCATTATTTCATCTGCAGTTTTATCCCCTTTATTTCCATATACCAATTGCAATAAATATCTATTATAAACTGTGAAAATTGTCAAATATGAGAAAAATATGGCTTCTATGTTTTTGCTGTGGAATAGAAATAATACAGCATACGATGAAATGAAGTTATTTTACTCTAATATTATGAATACCCATCAGGTGTACATTAGTGAGAAGATTTTTCTGAGACACATTTTGCCTTTAATATGGAATACTCTGAACAACTCTCAATTAAAAAATTGAAAAATGAAATCTATGTGTTTTCAGTAAGAATATTACCTTAAAAGTACCATAACCCCATGTCCCCCAAATCATAAATGTAAATAAAGTAGACACAATGAAATAGGATTTAGGAATTCATAAAACCAAAATTATACTTGTCGTTTTATAAATCATGACAGCCAGAAGACTAGAGATGTCTAGACAATGACTCAAAGATATTAGCCCAAGAAAATAAAGAGACTGTTTCCACTTTGAGGCATCTAAATAACAAAAATACCACAGTTGCCAAAGTTATCTGCTTCTTATCAAGATCTGTATTTGGCACAAGAAGTATTCAATTCATTCATCATTGTCAATGCACTAACACACTAATTATTTCAAATTGTTTCCTTAGGCAGAGGTCTAGGACGAAAGTAGGCAAGCCAAAAATAGCAGTTATGAATAATTATGCATAATTTACCTCAAGGCCTGGGCCAGTCTATCATTAAAACTTTTACTTGCCTCACTGTGATCCATGCTAATTGCAGACTTTAAAATTAGTTCAAGGTTGTCTTTTTATCCAATGCCAACCTCCAGCCCTCTTCTTAGTGACTTTCTGGTACTTTAAGCACTTCAAATGGAATGCCAATAAGAATTTGAAATATACATATATATATATATATAAATATATAATATATATATATATATATATATATATATATACACACACACACACACATAAAATAAAAGAGGGAAATTGGGGACTGCGGAGAGGTTAAGTATTGCTCCTATAACTTTCAAACCTTTAGCAAGTTCACAAGTGGGAAAAATTTTAGGGGAAGAGGTCAATACATGGTAATGACCTAGCTATATAAATTTCATCCCCTCCAGCTGAAAGAAGGAAAAAGAGTTTCATCAATAAGCAAATATTTCTCTTTAACCTCAAAATGAACTATAAGGGTTTAAGCTTGTATTTCCTATACTTTCCCTACTAATGTGTCCTTCACATATTGTTCTTCATATAGAAATGAAAGTGAAATATCAGTCAAGAGTATTCTCTAACAACCCTAATTTAAAAAAAATATTCACCCTTTCTTATTGTTATCATTTTTAAAATCCATATTATCTGCAGGTATTTCAATAAGTATCAGCAAAAGACAAGACGTTAAAATTTAGTCTTTTTTTTATTTTTTAATGGAATCTTTTCACCAATTCAATTTAATTCAATTCACCAAAGATGTTAAGCATTGTGCTAAATGCTAGGCAAGATAGAAGTTGAGAGAAGACACAGCCTTTGTCCTTATGGAACTTGAGGTCTAAAAGGGAGAACACACAAATGGTAATACAATGCATTATGGGCAAAATACTTGATCCACTTGCATATCTCTTCCCAGTGTACCTCTTTAATTGTATCATTCTGCTATTCAAATATCTTTAGTGATTCCCAAATGTCTACTATACTTGCCAATGTGATTTGGCTTATGACAATGACAGTATTAAATAATTTTACAGCTGGAAATTATTTTAGGGAATTCTGTCTGCTAGAAGCTATCCATTCTACTTTCTCTAAGAGCTGGTCATGAAGCCTCCAAATCTTCTAGTGAAAGTAAACCTAACACCACTAAGACAACTCATTCCACTTTTGGGGGCAACTTTAATTATTAGGATTGTTTTTCTTTCTTTAAATAAAGTTTAAATTCTCCTTTCTGCAACTTGAAGTCAGAGAATATTTTGTTGACTGGCATTTAATTTTCCTTTCTATGTGAAGAGTAATATGAGATGGGCACATTAGGACAGAAAGCATAGGAAATATAAGCTTAAACTAGTAAGATTTCACTTTGGGCAAAGCAGAACAAATTTAATTTATCTTCTACATAACAGCTCATCAAGCCCTTACTCCCTCTTCCAAGTTCCTCAAAACTGTGAAAAGGAACATCCTTTAATAATGTGAACATGATCATTATTATAACATATGCCAAAAGTTTAGATCCTTGAATGAAAGGACTTGTATTAAAATAGAGGCTGGAAAACTGGAGAGAGATCAGAACAAGAGACAGAAATATGAGAAATGTCACCAAAAATATAAGCTTGGTTTCATGGACAGATTACTGAATAACTGCACTGCCCCTGTAGAAAACCATTTTAGCTTGCAAGAAGCAGAAGACCCAGTGTCCAAAGGATGCAGAGAATAACAAGGCAATTCTTGGAGTACCTAAAAACACTTGGCTGAAATTAGGAACTACGTGAGTTGAAAAGGATGAACAATGAGAAACAAACCAAGAGGCAAATGTACTGTGAAGGTCTCCCACCCACCCCCCAGAGAGAAGGTTGACTATCACGAGTGGCCTAGTGATTCCAAGTTTTGTTTTGTTTTTCCCTGAACCCTTAGAGATTTTAACTCCCTGTCATGAAAAGTCTTCAGCAGCTACTGAATGCCCAAATGAATTGAAATTCACCAGAAAGTGTTTTCTTTGACTCTCTTAACAATTCTAAATCCTTTAATCTAGATTATCTGGGGGAAGTTGGTGGGGTTGTATGAGGAGGAGGGGACTGTATTCTAGTCATTTGGAAAAGTTAGAGACCTCAGAAAGAAAGAAAAAGCAATATTTGGATTTTTCTTCATACATTTTATATCCTTCAGCCTTAGTTGAAGAGCACCTCATCCTCTTTTTTGAGACAAAAACATCAGTCAAATTTTTATGTTGTCAAGATAAACCCTAAGTGGACACCCAGATTTGTATGATACTGGTGCTACAAAATACTTTAAAACAACTATATTTTCTTCCCTTCAAAATATTATCATTTCTTTAAATCTTTTAACATATTGCATAATCTTCAGGCTTATCACCATCCTTTTATCCTGCCTTTGGATGTTCTGCATGACAACCTTCTCTATGTAGTGTGAATTGAGTGTCCCCTTTTTCTTATGCTCACTGTTGTGTTCACACTGCATCCAGTGATCACGTTAGATTCTTTTTCGCTATTTTCCACCCTTTATTCACAGGGAACTAAAATACACTAAAAAATCCCAGAGAATGGGAACCACTATATAGCCAAGACTCCACCATCTTTTACTTTTTGTTTATTTTTCCTCTGTTTTATTTTTCCTCTCTCTTATTTTTCCTCCCTTTGGAGGAGATATAACATGTGCTACCAAAGGGAGGAAAAATAGACTGTTTAAGTATATGTGTGAATGTATGTATGTATATATGTGTATATATACATACACCCATTCCATTTTTTACCTTCTCCAATTCAGTCCAATGTTCTAGTATATTAGGAACTCTATGAATCCTGCAGGTACCACTGTGTTATTCATTTTTCCCTATGCTGAGAAACTAGTAATGTGTTAAACAGGTTATTTATGCTATTTAAGTCTCATTTATTCATCATTAAGTAAGGATAATAATTATTACATTATGAAAGCTACTGTGAAGTTCAAATGAAAAAATATATATATATGAAAGTGTTTTGAAAATACAGAGTATGTAAAAGTCGCCCTCCCCTCATGTGGTAGAGGGTTTAGTTTAATAGAAAAATTATTATTCTAATGTCATTTGGGGGAGAGATGTATGTATTATGCTGTCAAGATTTTCATGTGTCATCTGACTGTCAACTTTTCTCAAGTTCTTTTTCTTTGACTCTATGTTTCTCATAGTTTCATTCAAGTAACAAGCCACTTAACCTCTCTATACCACAGTTCCCTGATCTGTAAATTAAGGGGTTTGGACTAGATTACATCTAAGGTCTCATCTCATCTCTCTAAATCTATGTTGCTATAAGCCTATAAAATATATATATATATATATATATATATATTTTCCTTTTACAATTGTTTAAATATTAAATAAAATTACAGGGTAAGATTAGTGCTTTTATTTTATACTTCAGTCATAAAATGTAAATGACAATGTGAAAACCTGTAAATATTAAAACAGAACAATAAAGTAGTATTTTTTTTTCATTTTATGTGTTCTATTTTTTCTGAAAGGTTTTCAGTATGAATGACACATTTTCCTTATTCTTAAAACATTAAAAACTACAATGAAAGCTCCCCAGATTCCTGGTACCTAGAAGCCCAGGGTCTTCTTCCACTCCAGAGAACTAGAAAATAATTACTTTTTTTTTTCCTTCTCAGTCCTATGGAATTGTTAAGAATGCAGAAATACAGGGGTGGCCAGGTAGCACCGCGAGTAAGGGCACCAGCTCCAGTGTCGGGATGACCTGGAATCGAATCCAGGCTCAGACACTTAGCACCCATCCAGAAACACCTGGCCGTGTAACCTTCAGCAAGTTACTTGACCCCAATTGCTTAAAAAAAAAAAAAAGAATGCAGAAATATAAATTTAACTTGGATCTCTAGACCTTCTCCGCAACTCAGCTCAAAGTGTCGAGTCCTTAAGGGCTTTTGTCCTTAATGATGCATTTATTCAATGCCTATAATCATGAGAAGGTAAGAATGACTTCAAACAAAAGGATACGACAAAGGACAAACAGATTAAGAAAACAAAGCAATCAGAAGGAAAAAGAGAAGACATAGAAAGAATAAAGATAGGAGGTGGCTGCTTAACTTTTAACATATTTATTTTTGATTTTTGTAAAGTTGGAGTACTGTTCCTTCAACTTAGAAAAAAATAAAAGAAAACAAGAAATATGGAAGTAATAGCAAAGCCAGAAATAGAATCAGAACTTTTTTTCGCATCAGCAAAAGCACAAACATATTGTAACTACATAGAAACTTTTCTCCTCACAGTCTTCTGCTACTCTATAGCCCAGACCTCATCACCTTCCTTTTACAGTTAAAAACAAATTATACAGTCCCTTAGGATAGCTAGATGGTACAGTGGATAGAGCACTGGGCTTAGAATCAGAAAGACTCATCTTCATAAATGTGGCCTTAGTAGCTGTGTGACCCTGGGCAAGTCATATAATCCTATTTCCCTCAGTTTCAACACCTGTGAAATGATCTGGAGAAACAAATGGAAAACCACTTCAGTATCTTTGCCAAGAACCCTGAATGGGGTCATGAAGTGTAAGCCTGAACAACAAAACTGTTTATCTGCTATATGCTTTTGATTTCCTTGCTTTCCATTACATATATTCAAACACAACTGCTATGCATTGTAAATGTCTCTGCTGTCAAGATACTACATGCCCAATGTAAAGTAGCAAATCATACAGCCTTATTTTATTATTAAAGAAAATTAGCATTTGAAGAGAAGGGAAAGGAAGGCAACTGCCTTTTTGAAAAAGATGCCATCTTCAGGTTCTTAACTGTGTCATACAGTTTTATCAACATTTCAAACGAGGTCACAAAGCATAGTAGGTGTATTTTTTTCTGTGCAGGACTAGTGAGTATTTTTGATAAAAAAGGAAACAGAATTTTTAGAATTTATAAAATGTAGCCTATAAATGACATTTTTCTTCTATTGTTCATTGATTAGAATTAGAAATGACAGAAATGATATGGAGTCAGATTTCCTATAGATCTTCAAGGGACATGATGAATTTTGTTTAGTTATTTGGAAAGTAGTAACCCTGGTTTCAAGTCTGAATCATTTAAATAATACTCTCCTCATTAGTGGAGAGAATCATAACTCAAGCAGAGTGCTTAAGTGGATAGTTTTGTTGTTGATTTCACTATTCAAAGAGGACCAATGGTGGATAGAGTTGGTGTGAAGAGTAAAGACATTCTTCTTCCTTGCAGATGCAGTGCAACAGAAAGTGCATGTAGTGTTCAACTCTTTTTGAGGTCATTCCTATAAAATTCAGGGAATTTGCTCTTTGTTTAGAAACAGGCTTTTCTTTTCATTGAGTTAAGGTATCTTGTTCTCAGGGGAAAAACTCACTGGTTCCATGTATCATTGTCTGGCATATTTCCATTTATACAAGTTCTCTACTTTCTGTTTGGTTTCTGATGCAATAAATAGGTTTTACTATTTTTTTTTTAAAGCAATCGGGGTTAAGTAACTTGCTCAAGGTTACACAGCCAGTTATTTCTGGGTGTGGTGCTAAGTATCTGAGCCCGGATTTGATCCAGGTCATCCTGACACTGGAGCCAGTGCTCTTACTCGCTGAGCCACCTGGCCGCCCCTAAGCAATTGGGGTTAAGTAATTTGCTCAAGGTTACACGGCCAGGTGTTTCTGGGTGGGTGCTAAGTGTCTGAGCCCGGGATTCGATCTCCAGGTCTTCTCAACACTGGAGCCAGTGCTCTTACTCACTGTGCTACCTGGCCCCCCCTAGGTTTTACTATTTACTCTTTGTGATAGTGTCTTAAGTAATTACTATTTGGTAGGAAGAAGTCAAGTTAATCTCTTGGGTGTAAACTCAGGTATTACCTCTTCTTGCCTTTTGAGGGATAGACATAAGGAAAGTAGCATCAATCTTTTAAAAATTAATTCCCTGGGGGGAGGGGGGGCGGAATCAAGATGGCAGAGGAGAAACAGGACTTCTGAGGGTCTCCTGCTTCTACCTCCTCCAATTCATGTAAAAGGTGACTCTGAACAAACTTTGAAGCCACAGAACCCACAAAATGACACAGAGAAGTTAATTTCCCACTGAGGACAGGCAGGCAGGCCTGCAGGAAGCAGCAAGCACAGAGCTCTAGGAGACGAGCCCAGCCCCACTCTAGACAGAGGTCTTACCCTCAGGATGACCACAGCCAGCTGCTGGCTGGAGGGACTTCAAATCACCAGCAGCTGTGGTGGTTTCCAGAATTATCCAACAATATACACTAGGGACAAAGTGAGAGGTCAGTGCTGTGTGGACTTTAGGATCAGGTAGTTTGGGAGTGTGGTCCTACCTTTATCCCCTGAAGGGAGAAGCCGCTGAGGCACCATGGCCATAGCTGCTGCCACGTGGCAGCTTCAACTCCTGGACTGCAAACTGTAGGGGGACGAAGCAACAAGTATGAGGGGTAATCTATCTTGCTTTAACCTGCTTGGATCTGGATTGCTAGAAAGCAATCTAGGGTGGAGGTCCTGGGGTATGTGACCAGCTAGCCAGAGAATGAGGAGGTTTCAGAGCGGCCACCTAAGTAATACCTTTGGCAGCTGAGAAAACCCCAGGATTTGGAATGAAGTCCCCCTGTCTGGTAGTAGAGACCTACTGTGGCAAAAAGACCAAAAGTCAAGTAATTGAGTGGCAACATGAGCAGGCAAAGGAAGCAAACCAAGCACAGCAACACAACTTTACACTCCTATTTTGGGGACAAAAAGGATGAAAGCATGGAAGAAGAGGAAGACAGCAAAGTCAGAACTCCTGCACCAAAAGCTTACAAAAAAAATACAAGCTGGTTACAGGCCATAGAGGACCTTAAGAACGATTTTGAAAACCAAGTAAGAGAAGTGGAGGAAAAATTGGGAAGAGAAATAAGAATGATGCAAGAAAATTATGAAATAAGAGTCAACAAACTGACTGAAGAAAATAACACCATAAAAATAGACTAAATTAAATGGCAAAAGGCTCAAAAAGGCAATGAGGAGAAGAATGCCTTAAAAAGCAGAATTTGCCAGATGGAAAAAGAATCTCAAAAGTTCACTGAAGAGAATCATTCCTTCAGAATTAGACTGGAGCAAATGGAATTTGGTGATTTTATGAGAAATCAAGATACTGTTAAACATATCCAAACAAATGAAAAAATAGAAGGCAATGTGAAATATCTCATGGGGAAAACCACCGACCTAGAAAATAGATCCAATAATTAAAAATTATTGGACTACCTGAAAACCATGATCAAAAAAAGAACCTAGAAATCATCCTTCAAGAAATTCTCAAGGAAATTTGCCCTGATGTTTTAGAACCAGAGGGCAAAATAGAGGTTGAAAATATCTACTTATAAACTCCTGAAAAATATCCCAAAAAGAAAACTCCTAGGAATATTATAGCCAGGTTCTGGAATTCCATGATCAAGGAGAAAATATTACAAGCATACAGGAAGAAACAATTTGAATATAGTGGAAATAGAATCAGGATAACACTCAGGATCTGGCAGCTTCTACACAGAGGGATCAAAGGGTTTGTAATATGATATTCTGGAGGATTCCAGTTCCCAAAGGAACTGGGATTAAAACAAAGAATCACCTACCCAGCAAAACTGAGTATCATGTTTCAGGGTAAAACATGGTCATTCAGTGGAATAGAGGACTTTTAAGCATTCCTGATGAAAAAACTAGAATTGAATAGAAAATTTGACATTCAGATACAAGAAGCAAGAGAAGCATGAGAAAGTAAACAGGGAAAAGAAATCATAAAGAACTTATCAAATTTGAACTGTTTACATCCCTACATGAAAAAAACGATAATTGTAACTTATGAAATTTTTCTCAGTATAAGAATAGTTGAAGAGAATAGAAATACATATATATGTATATGCATAAGTATATATATATACACACACACAGATACATATATATGTCTATATAGGAGGGTATATGGGTATATGAATACATATGTAAATGTGTGTATAAATGTGTAGAGGTATATATAGATAGAGGGCACAGGACCAATTAAATAGGAAGGGATGATACTTAAAAGGTGAAATTAAGAGGTGAGAGAGGAATATAATGAGCGGAGATGGGGAGAGACAGAATGGTGTATAACTGTTCATATTGAAGAGACAAGGGAAAATGATTACAATGGAGGGGAAGAACAGGAAGGCAAAAGGGAATGGGTCAACCTTATTTTCATTAAATTTGGCTTAGTGAGGGAATGACATACACACTAAATAGGGTATCTTACCCTACAGGAGAGTTGGCGGAAGGGGATGAGAGGAGGGATGAGGGAAGGGAGGCTGCGGGGAGGGAAGTTGGAAGCACCCACTTTTGAAAAGGGACAGGATCAAAGCAGAGAATAGAACAAGTGGGAGGTAGGATAGGAGGGAGGGAAATATAGTCAGTCTTTTACAATATATCTACTTTGTTATTGTTTTGCATTAGCCACACATGTACAACCTATACTGAACTGCTTATCTTCCCAGTATGGGTGGGTGACAAGAGAGGAAGGGAATGAATCTGGAATTCAACATTTTAAAATCAAATGTTTAAATATATATGTATATATATATATATGTATATATATATGTATGTATATATATATATGTATATATATACACATACTATTATTAATACTATTTTACATGTAATTGGGAAATAAGATATACAGGCACTGGGGCATAGAGATCCACTGGGAAAGTCGAAAGGGGGATGGGAGAAAATATGGGAGAGAGCAGATTGGAGGAGGGAATATCCTGTGCGACTGCTACTTTGGGGCAGTGGGTAAGGGAAAAACAGGGAAAAAAATTGTAACTCAAAATCTTGCAGAAATGAATGATGTAAATCAGAAGTTAATAAAGCATTTGAAAAAAAAAGTTGTAGGTGGTATGGGAGAAGATATGGGAGAGAGCAGATTGGAGGAGGGGACATCCAGTGGCATCACTATTTTGGGGTGGTGGGTAGGGGAAAAATGGGGAGAAAATTTGTAACTCAAAATCTTGTGGAAAGGAATGATGTCAATGAGAATTTGATAAAGCAGTTTATAAAAAATTAAAAAAAATTAATTCCTTTAAGCTAACAATATTTTGGCTAGTATTTGTTGTTTGAGGAAAGAAGAGTAGCAAGCCTCCTGGCCCCTTGTCCTGCTCCCATCCAGGCATGAGTCAGTCTTTCTCTCCAAAGAGTGGACAAAATTCCAGAAACATTTATGCATTTTCCCTTATGAGATACACTTGACCTACCTAAGTAATACACACACTCTTCAAAAGTATTTGAGAGAAACAAATATAGCATTGCCAATATCCCTTCAATAATCTTCCAAGTATAAGAAAACCGTATTTAATCAAATGCTTGTAAATTAAAATTCTATTTTAAAATTATCACATTATTTCTTTTGTAATGATATTTACCAACCAATAAGCGGTTCTCTATATAACAGAAATTATACCAGGAATTTTTATACTTAATTCTTTAGAGATAATATCATCACTAGAACACCATCCATCAGAATTCACAATTGACTCTGAATAGAGTAAAAGGGGGAAAGTCCCACCTAATCTGACAATCACATTTTATTTAATGGTGTTACCTTCCAAGCCAAGAAAGGCATGATGAAGACATCTGGAAAACTGTATTAGAGAAAAATATTTTGCAGGTCAGATGAGGAGTATGAGGAAACTACTGGGCAACACCTTCAGGAAATACTGCAAAAGGAAGAGGAAATGGATTGTGTGGAACAGATCACCTAGGATAAAATAAGCCCTGAAAAGTAACTTATGGAGGGAGGTGGGAAGCATGCCTGGGAATGACTTGAGGTCTGGAAAATGTTCCTGCAAACACATGATTTCCTGATTGACTTGAGCAATAGCATGCATACATCATATATAAAACTCTATTTCCTTTTCTCTATCCTGCCTGAATGTTCTGTTTGCTTGTTTTCTCCAACTTTACCATCTCTAGTCTACTGATGTTTTATTTAAGGAGATGATTTGTAAAGTTAATATTCTAATAATTTTTTATGTTTTTAACTTTCCTTTGACTAGATTTTTCATTTCTTAAAAAGATATATCAAACCTGCAAATACTTTAAATTATATAATATAATTTAATTATATTATATATTTAATATATAATTTATAATTAACATATAAATTATATGTCAATATAAATATAATTTAAATTATATACAATATAAATTATAAAATATAAATTATTTATATATAAATATAAATTATATATACTTTAATATAAATATATAATATAAATTATAAGATGTCAATATTAAAAAATTTATTATATTTTTATCATTAATATGACCCCATGGATAACATGGGGCAACTAGGTGGCAGAGTGTATAGCATTTTAGATCTAAAGTCAAGATGACTCATCTTCATGATGATCTGGCCTTGGACATTTACTAGCTGTGTGACTCTAGAAAAGTCACTTAACCCTGTCTACCTCAGTTTCTTCATCTATAAAATGAATTGGAGAAGGAAATAACAAAACACTCTAGTATCTTTGCCAAGAAAACCCCAAATGGGGTTACTAACAGTCAGACCAACTAAAAATGATTGAACAATAACATGGATAACCTAAAAACTCCTGTGTCAAGTAACTTAAGAGGAACTAGCATATATTCTCAAACTCCCCCAGATCCAATTTCAAAGTCAATTTGTTGCAGTTGGAAATTCCATAGTTAGAGATACTTGCTGTTAGATTCTTTCAAGTTTAAAAGCAAATCCTTTTGGGAAAGGCAACACATTAAACCTTTTCTATCACAAATATACAGAATCATAGATTCAGAGCTAGAAAGTATCTTATATGTCATAGAATGCTCTAATTTTATATGATTGAGTTTCGGGACTTTTTCCTAAAAACAGGTTTTGAGAACAGGGATGATTGTTAATGGATACTTCAGGTATTACAAGGGGGTAATAGCATTAGTAATGTTGTCAAAGGCAAGGAAGGGGACTGCAGAAAGCAGAAATAATAACTTATTTCACAGTAAAACCTAAAACTGTTTATGCATGGCACTTAACATTTACTTATCCTTAACAGCAAATTGGTATGTGTGTGTGTGTATGTATGTGATTGTGAGTATGTTCATGTGTGTGTATTTAATAAGATCTTAAGCTGCATTAAGAAAAGAAAATCTATCTTCTCTAAACAGAGCTTCTTAAACAGCATCTTTTGTTGGTGTTGCATGGTCTAAGGGCATATGCAGTCAAAATGGGCACGTTTTGTGTTCAGAACCAAAGATACAAAGGGGCAAGGACTGCTAGAAGCACCTCAGATTCATTACACATTTGATTTTTAATTAATTTTTGTTCAAAAAGTTCAGAAACCTTTTACTGTTGCCAAATTTTTGTGACCCTACAGTTTAAGAAGCACTATATGGGACTGGTGCGGTCAGGGATAATGAGGAAAAAGAACTGAATATATCACTTCTTGATATCCTTACAGCACCATACATTTTTTATGACATGTTATTCTTTGAATTAGAGTTGATTCATCTGTTCTTTATTTTCTTCTAGACATCTTAACTTCCTCATCTCTGTATTCTTTAAAATGATTACTTTATTAGCATGGATGTCATTTGATAATTTTTTAATTACTAAATATGATGAAAAATTGAAATCCATGCACATATATAAGTTTTTTGTCTTAATCTGAGAATTTATCAATGTAAGAAATTTTCACAAGTAAAAACTTGTTCCATTGATGCAGATTTGTGACTATATTTCATAATCTGAAAAAATTTTCTGTATGTACTGAGGTCAGGTGTTGTAATCATGGTAACACAACTCTTAGGATTTCTTTCTTGTCTATTTTTTGTGACCTCATTTATGGCAGAGAACTGAAGTCAGGTCTTCCTATCTCCAAGACTTTTTATATAGTACTCTAATTCATACAACTTTCCACCTTCTCTTTCTCTCAAACACACACACACACACACACACACACACACACAAACACACATACACAATGAGTCAGTTAGGTGGTACAGTGGATACAGTGGTAGGCCTGGAGTCAGAAATGCTTGAAATTCAAGTCCACCATCAATAACTTACTATTTATGTGAATTTGGCCAAGTGACTTTGATAGCATCTACCTACCATAGCTGTTGCGATGATCAAATGAAGTAATAATTGACACATAATGAGTACTATGTAAATGTTAGTTATTTTTAGTATTATTGAATATTCTACTTATTATTGAAGATATGAATACTTTTATCTGTGTCAATAACGTCTCATAGCAAAATTGGAAATATGTCACCAATTAAAGGGCTTCACACCATTTTTTTGGTCAAGGACACTCAGTTCCAAGTCACGTAATAACACATTGCTTATCAGGACAGAGAAAATACTAAAAACAAAAACAAAAAACCTTCAATCTTATTTTTTAAAGGTAGAAGTCAGGGCAATTGGGGTTAAGAAACTCACCCAAGGTCACCCAGTAAGTGTGTCAAGGATGCGAGGCTGGATTTGAACTCAAGTCCTCCTGACTCCAAGGCTGGTGCTCTATTCACTATACCACCTAACTTCCCCTAAAATTTTTACTCTTAAGCCTAGTTTATTTTACATAAGGGAAGAAATAAAAAAAGAGGAAAATCTGCTAAAATCTGAGGGGAAAAATGTAGAACCAGATTTTACCTGAAAAGTTGTTCATATAAACCTAAGAAATAATACCCAATAATGAAACAGATGGAAAGGCACAAACATCTCTAACGATTTTGCACAGCTGATAAGCATACTGAGATTGGAATTCTGCAGTGTATGAGTGTGTGTGTGTGTGTGTGTGTGTGTGTGTGTAGAGAAAGAGAGTCTGACATAACCACATGAAAACTGAAAGATATGATTTCTATGACTTGTAAGCGAGTCCTACCAAAATATGTTAATTTTGATTGATATCAAGTAGCAGATCAACTGTACCAAAATATATTAATTCAGGGAAATCTGTGAGTATTGGATATCCTTCCAGTCATTTTTCATTCTATATTTCTTGAACAAGGACTTTGTAATTATATCATCATGGGTCTTTAGTTTTGGTTTTGTTTTGTTTTGGTATTTCTTGATGTAGCTTTACAATTCCTCATTGGCTTTGGAGGTCTATTTTGTTTCTTGCTATTTGCCTGAAGTGATTAAATGTCACAGTTACTTTTCTTAGTCTCTACAATTTTCTTTGTAAACCATCATGTCATCAGTAAAAAAAAAAGAGCCTTATTTCTTTTTCTATCTTCATGCTTTTATTGTCATAATTATGTCATTAATATCTCTATCATTTCTAAAAGTGCATGAAATCATATTAAGGGAAAGTGGTATTGTTTTTATCATATTATATAAAGGTGATTCTCTTTCTATATTATGAAGGGTTTTTATAACAGATTAATATTATACTGTGAGAAATAAAGGAAGCAAGGAAAGAAGAAATGAAGGAAAGGAAGAAATAAAGGGAGGAAGGAAATATAGAATGAGAGACAGAAAGAAAGTGGAGAAAAGAAAGGAAGAGAAGAAGAGATGAGGGAAAGAAGAAAAAATTCATAGAATTCTTCTGAAAATCTATTTGAACTTGAAGGCTCTTTTATAGCTCCTTTTTAAACTAGTTCGACTTCCTTTCTTGAAACTGGATTGTTTAAGATCTAAAGCTAAGGTTCCATTAATTTCGATATTTCGTAATTTTGTTAAATAATCTTCCGTTTCTTATGTATTCTAAGTTTGTCACCACATAACTGTGTATGGTAGATCTGATCATTCTTTTCACTTGTTCTTGTCATCACATCACCTTAATAATTTTAATTTCATTTTCTTTCCTTTTTTAGCTAAATGATTATATCTTTGCTAGTGTTTCTGAAGAACTAATTTTTAGTTTATCAGTTCAATAGTATTTTTGTTTGCTTATTTCTTTACTTTTCAAAATTTTCTCTTTTATGCCTATTTTAAATGCATTTATTTGTTAGTTTTCTAGCCAATTTGGTGACTTGAGGGCAGCTAGGTGGCACAGGTCGTGCCTGGAGTCAGAAAGACTCATCCTCCTGAGTTCAAATTTGGCCTTAAGAGACTTACAAACAGGGTGACCCAGGGCAAATCACTTAATCATGTTTGCCTCAGTTTTCTCATCTATAAAATGAGCTAGAAAAGGAAATGACAAACCACTCCACTATCTTTGCCAAGGAAACCCCAAATGGGGTCACAAAGGGTCAGATATCACTTAAACAACTGAACCACAACAGAGGGCTTCAGGAGAGAAGACCTCATTTGGAGTCAGTGATTGCCGAGTTCAAATACTTCCTCAGACACTTAGTAGCTATGTGATTCTGAGCAAATAATTTAACCTCTTTCAGACTTAGTTCCTTCATCTGCAAAATGTAGTTAATAATAACAACTACATTTGTACAAACAACTACATTATACCAAATTATATAAAGTGTTTTGGAAATTTTTAAATCCTATATAAATGATATCTCTAATTATTTGTTTTTATTAATGTATTATTTACTTTTCCTTTAATGTGTTGGAGAAATTTTGGTTATATTATCATTCTCATTGTTTTTCATGTGGTTATTAATCACTTCCATTATTTCTTCTTCTTAGACCCACCCCATTTTCTAAATTGTACTCTTGCTCCCACATTGATTAGTATTTTTATTGTGTTTTGGACTGTAACAGATGTATTCAATATATCTGCTTGATAATATTTATGATTTCTTTGTGCCCTATTCTATTTTTTTTTTCGGAAATCAGAGATATGTTATTTGGAAATATGCATATTACATAATATTCCCACTAGGCCTTTAATCTTCAATTTATAAATTCTCCACCAGTAATGTTAATTCGTTTTTTTCTTTTCTTTTACAAGTTACATTTGTCCAATTCTGAGAGAGAAACTTTCCTGCCAATATTATATCCATATGTTTTGAAATAAGTGCAATTTTTTTCCTTTGTGAATTTAGATGCTATGAAATTTGTTGCATATTGAAATTAATTCATTGTCTATAGATACTTTAAGTCTATTTCCATCATATATTACACATTTTGCTTTGTTGCATAGTATGATTTAAATTCCTGCTTCTTTTTTATTCACCCAATTCATAGTAAATATGTTCTAGCTTCTTGTTTTGATTGCACAAGTGTTTCTTATATACAAGAGTTTGTGGATTTTCATCTACTTATTCATTTTGCTTCTCATTTTATTAGACTTTTTAGCTCATTAGCATTAAGTTGTGAGTTGGGCTTGTGTTTCTCACCATTTGCCCTTTATCATTTCTATAAAAATGTTTTTATCCCCTTCCTCTATTAAGTCAGTTTGTAATCTCTGTGATTAGTTTTATACTTAACTATTTTGATGTTACTATTGCCACAGGCTCTCCCCTCATCTTCCACTCCCATATGCTTCCCCTTTCTTTCACTTTGGAGTTTCTCTTGAGGAATACATGGTTTCCTGCACCTTACTGACTGTTTCCTCTGGTGAGAATATCCCCAGGAGAATTTTGATTCCATTTTTGTCAGCCTGGCACAGCTGCCCACACTAGCACCAATCACCAACTGTTCTCCTCAACTGGATAAATCAATGTCTGTTGTTTTCACCTCTGTAAAAGTGATGAGGGGGTATTTACTAAAGAGCCTCTTCAGCTTTGGTGATCCCTAACTAGACTTGGACCCCAGTCAAATGTTTGAAGGTTTTTCAGTCTCTCCTTCCTCTACTACTTCAGCATGGCTTCACAGAATCTGTGTCTTTCATTCCTTACAAGATATAAAGAAGACAGTGGGATGTTCTGTCAAAGTTCCTGTTTGCAATACAGGTAAAAACAAAATGGGCCTCTGCACAAATCCTCTTTTGCTCTTGCCTCAGGTGTGTGGAGACTAGCAGAGGGAGTACTAAGTGAGTAATTTAAGGATTAGAAGTCTAGTGTTAATTCATGAGGTTGTGCCATCTCTTCCCTGTGGATTTAGCTGTAATTATTCAACATCTGGTTCACAAATCTGTTACTTGGAGATCTGGAGAGTTGAAGAAATTTGGAAAAACTTATTAATCCACCATCTTTCTGGACAGTCCGCATCAACTTTTTTAAGACAAATTCAATTCAATTGGGATGAGGAAGACTCTGAGGAGAGACTTTGGAACCCAGATACTACACCATATATGGAGAGAGACATTTAGCCTGCTGGGAGATATACTACTATTAGATCTCACACTGAGATAAACAGATAAAAGTGTATCTAGTAGGGTGGTTATCTCTATGGAAATAGGTAAAGTAAAATATAAATTTAAGGAGTTTTTTTGTGGGGGAATTCCATCTCAGATGATACCTTTTTGTTTTATTCTACTTTGTGACTTCTCTACATATGTGAGACTCATTTGAAACTTGTTTCAGCATAAGAGGTTGAAAGGATACAGAATATTGCTGCTGACCCTCCCCACCCAAAATGCTAACAGACAAAGTTTGGGAACCCTAATGGAGTATAATTTCTCAGTGTCCAGCTGCTTGATAATTTCCTTTTTAAATTTTGGAGGCTAAGTGATATTTCCACAATTAGCAAAAGTGTTAGCTAACTGATCTGATATGATGAGAGTACCTCAAATGGGATTATTCATCTATCCTTATATGAATTATAAGTATATTGAGTCATTGTAATGGAAATGCAAATTTAAATATCTTCTCTGCCCCTAGGCCCTTTGGTAGGCTTAAAGAGACTCTTAAGAACCTTCCTTGATTTGAAAATATACTCTGCCACCTAATAGGCTGAATGTGGTCACATGGAGCCTGTGGCAGGAGGCTTGGTTTTCAGGAATGCCCACACCTTGATGTTGTGTGATTGGGCAGTGGGTCAAGAGGTCGGTTACATTCTCTGACCCAGGAGAAGGCTATATAATCCGTGAGGTTAGGCTTTTATTTGGGGCTCACCTTTAGGAGGTTTCTGTGATTTTCTCAGATGAGACTCTGGGAAGCCGTTGTTGAGAGCCCCCCCCCCTTTGAAAAACCCAGATGTTGATTTGGTATGGGTGTAATTGTTGGACAGTTTGGAAACCTGTCTACTTGATCTGTTTCTCTGTCTTGATAATTCTGTCTGTATCCTCTGAAGTTCGGGTTGCTGACCTTTTTCCCCTGAACTAGGTAAACGATAAATATTTGACTGATTAAAGTAAGCCTGTTAACCCATTTTGAGTTGCTTTCCTTTAACAAAGCAGATCTAAGAACCTGTGTTGGCAGCCACCCTGGGGACGCTGGGGTGTTTGCTGATACAGTCATCAGATTATAGTCTTACAAGTTCCAACACTACTGTGTAATGCCAATTTGATTCATCCTCCCACCTTAATGGGTAACTCTTCTCTATTTAGATAGTAGCAAAAGAATTAATGCCTAAACAAAAGTTAGTTGGTTTGTGAATTTCTGGCGGCTCACAGCCACCAATTAGCTAAATCATGTTTAATATTAAG
This sequence comes from Petaurus breviceps papuanus, assembly GCF_028583685.1. Classification (NCBI taxonomy): domain Eukaryota; kingdom Metazoa; phylum Chordata; class Mammalia; order Diprotodontia; family Petauridae; genus Petaurus; species Petaurus breviceps. The sequence continues at coordinate 13,840,930 of NW_027185860.1, read as the reverse complement.
ATCACAGATCTGATTTGATGTGAAAATATTATTATTATTAATATGTAGGTCAAATAACTGATTTTTTTTTCAAAAAAGGATAAGAACAGAATATTAAATCATTGGGAAAATACTAGTGGCATTAGTTACATATAAAAACTATTACAGGGGTGGCCAGGTAGCACAGCTGGCCCCAGAGTTGGGATGACCTGGGGTCGAATCTGGTCTCTGATACTTAGCACCACACCGAGAAATAACTGGCCGTGTAACCTTGAGCAAGTTACTAAAGCCCAATTGCTTTAAAAAAAAAAAAAATTTAAAAAGAAGCAACATGACCTGGAAGTTAAATAACTGACCTCAAAGCCTGATTTTGATTCCCATCTTTGACATATGCTGGCTGTGTAACCCCTAGAGAAGTCACTTCATTTCTCAGGGCTCTAAAACTAAAAGTTGCAGAGAAGATGCTAATTTGCATTGGTCAAGGAAGTTCCCTTATCTTGAAATCCTTTATATTAAGTCACACGTCTAGTCCTATGTCATAGTATTTCACACTATGAAATTAAGCCCAGAATTTCAATAATGAATGTCAGTGGTTGTATATATTTATTTGTTCTGGTCTTTAGGGCAAAATAAATTAATAATCTAGAAGCTTTTTCATTGAATAAAAATGTTTTAGAGTCTGGCAAAGATGTGAGGTTTTCATGAACCATTTTAAACAATAAATAGAGATCATATTAACTCTGGATACCTCTGTCCCATCATTATCAGACTTTTGCCTCTGTAGTTAAGGTGTAGGTTCAAACCTTAAAAATAAACTACAACCCTGAACACTTGAACAGTCTCCTCCACTCATATTCTTTCTAATGTTAATACTCCCATCTTCGTTCTCCTACCATCGCACATAAAATAAATCCCACATTCTGAAGAATGAACCATCTCCCCAAACAAGTCAGATCCCATATTGCCTTCCATCTCAACCTTACCCCTTCCCAATGTCCCACTTCAGAGCTGCCCACTCCTTTCACTGTATTCGCTGGCATGTTTGCTCTAAAATCAACACATTTATTTACATTTTAGACTTCTTCCTCTCATGTTTTTTGAATCTCCTGACATTCATAAAAATCTAACTTTTCCCGTATGAATTGGATCCTTTTTTATATGCTAGCACTGGATGCACCTTCTTTTATACCTCACCTTTACCTCAATAAACTCTATAGACCCAGGGAGGAAGTTAGAATACACCCCGCTCCCCTTTGCAACTTCCAGACACCCTCTATTTTCATCATTTTCATCATTTTCATCATCCAAATTCATTCTATCCAGTAGACATTATCTACTGACTCCCAAGACATTCTCTCTCCTTTGTTAATGTCAGTGAGCAGTTCACAGTCTCCTTTTTTACCCCTACTCCTGCCCTCATTCTAGGAAACTTACAAGATGATATTCTTTTAAATACCCTAACTTTCCATTTCCACGATCTACTCAACTTCCATGACCCATTCCTTTACTCAACCATAGCTATCCAAAGAGATTTTTATAACTTAATGTTGCTACCACCCACAGTTATCCCACTTCTATATATGACTTCTAGTCCTATTATCTGATCATAACCTTCTGTCATTTCATCTCTCCCATTTCCTTACTATTCCTAAAGCTGTTCTTTGTCCTTATTGTGACCTCCAATCCCTCTAGCCTTCAGTAGTAAATCAATTCAACTCTACACTTCAAAACTCTTTTACCCCTTGACCTACAGTTACTCATCTTGTCCTACAGTTTGTCTCTTAAGAAACCCTGGCCATTGACTATCTGCCTATTTTATTCCTATTCACTAATTGTTGAATGAAGTTGGAGGAAAGATGAAACAATGCAGAATGCGTTCACTAAAAATGTATGTTACTTAATTTCAATTCATCCCTCACATGACTATCTTCTACTCCTCTCTAATTGGTTCTTTCTATATTAGTTGCTCCAAATATTATTTTCTGTCCTCAAATGTACCACAACACTTCTTCCAGGGACTCTCTTAGCCAAAGACTTTGTCATATTCTTTACTGAGAAAATCAATGAAATTTGCTAGGAGCAAATCTTCTTCTCTTCTCTTTATTTCTTTTTTCTCTGATATCTTCTCTCACAAACTCCTGCTTTCCTAAAGTCTCTGATAGAAGATTGTTCCTATTTCTTTACCCTATACCCTCCTGTCTTCTCTAGCAGAACACTCCCACTCTCATTCCTCCATTTCTTTGTATTTTTAAAAAAATCTCTCCTTGTCTACTGGTTCCATTGTCACTACTTACAAACACAACAAAATTTATTTTTAAAAATCTTATACTATTCTATTCTATTCCTCAGTTCAACTCCTGAAAAATCATCTATCTATATTTAGCACCTCCATTTCCTCTCCTGCAATCTGTCTTCTGACCCTCAGAACTCAACTGATACTGTTTTTTCTTACAGCTTTAGAAACAAAAGCAGTAATTAAGATGGGAGGTTTAGTTATTCATATAACATCCCTCTGAAAAGATGCAAGTTTGTTCTTGGACTCAAGAACTGTCCTGCTTTACATTTCTTTTTTTCCATGAGAAAGACAGGGAAAGAGGCAGAGAGGAAGACTTCTAAAGCAGCCATCTATCTTCTCAAAGTTCATTTACATGGTGTAATGGGAATGTAAATTTTTAAGATCTTCCCTGCACCTAGGCTAAAGTGCACTTGGAGCCTGGGGTGGGAGGCTTGTTTTTCAGTAGATACTTTTTGATTGGCCAGTGGGTCCAGAAGTTTGTTACATTCTCTGAGCCAGGAGCAGGCTATATAACCCCTGATTTGAGGCTTTGTTTTGGGGCTCACTTTGAGAAGTGTTCTGTGATTTGATCAGATGAGACTCTGGAAAGCCTTTGTTGAGAGCCCCGCTCCCATCCCCCCTTTGAAAAACCCAGATGTTGATTTGGTATGGATGTAATGGTTGGACAGTTTGAAAATGTCTACTTGATCTGTTTCTCTGTCTTGATAATTCTGTCTGTATACTCTGAAGTTCGGGGTGCTGACCTTTTCCCCCTGAACTAGGTAAACGATACATATTTGACTGATTCAAGTAAGCTTGTTAACCCATTTTGAGTTGCTTTCCTTTAACAAAGCAGATCTAAGAACCCATATTGGCAGACACCCTGGGGACGCTGGGGTGCTTGCTGCTACACATGGTCAAGAAAAAAAAAATTATTTCAGTTTAGCGATCTAAAATAATTATTTGCAAAGGTACATTTAGTGACAATTATTCAATTATTCTATGTCATACGCTTAAAAAATCCTTAGAATTAAATAGAATAGTAAGAAAGGCAGTCTAATACATGGGATTATAGTACTACAGCTTCCTGGCTTTAATCCCCATAGAACTTATCAAGGATTTCATCCTTGAATATAAGAACACCAGAAATTAGCATGAACAAATATTCTACAAACCTTAAACTTTGATCAAGACATCTTTTCATTGAAATTATTAAGGAAGAGAAACCTTGTTTTTTTCCCACATTATCTAGCTCTATTTGTGCACTGATGCAGTGTCAATTTTGAAACATATCCAGGCAAAAATAGGTGTCCTGATTTTTAAGGCCATCTGGCTATATTTATTCTGGTGGAGGAATAAAAAGAACAACAAATATAACTATAAAAGACACTGGGTTTTGTAAAGAGCAAAAAATACAATAAATAAGAAAAGGATTGCTATAAAAGAGAGAAAGAACAATGGGTCTATAATTTTGTCCCAGAAATGGAGATAAGAACATGTACCCTCAATCTCTTGCAGACATGTGGTACTGATGGGGTACCTGGGGTCTAGGTCAATTTGTGAAACCAACTTGTGAAACCAGTCTGTGAAATTGTAACTGCAATTTGTATTGTAAAATCATTATCTGTAAAATTTCTTTCCCAACCTCCGACTCTGCCCCTTCCCCCTATCCGCACCAGGCCTAGGCAACACCTTGGGACTCCTTTGTTCTGACTTAATCCCTCAGGTCTCCTCCGGCCTGGCCCAAATCTTATCGAAACTCTCTATTCACACGCTCCTCTTGGTCAGCTCTGACCTTTGTCTATGCATTGAGGCCCCTCCCCTCTGGTCAGCCCTGACAATGGCAGCCCTACCCTTTAAAGGTGAAAGCCTGTACCCCTCTCACTTGCAGGTCCCCTCAAGGACTCTTGCCGGCTTCTCATGGAAGCATAACAATAAACTTCTACAACTCTCACTCCAATTAAGCCTGAGACCTTGAATTCTTTCCAGACGATATTGCAGGTTTTCTGGTCTTGGATAAGATCAGAATATCTGCTGAACCTTTTGGGATCCCGAACCCCATCATGAACCTCATCAGTACCATCTGTGTGGAATACTGTATATTAGATTTTGTTGTTGTGTTGATTAATTTTGTGGAACTTCTTTATTTTCCATCTCTTTCTTTTTATTTTATTTTTGTTTTTTCAAGAGATAGGTTGATGGGTAGAAGAAAAGAGAAATGAAGACAATATAAAAACATTAAAGTAACTGAGATGTAGAAATATAAATTGCCTTGAGTTCTCCCCAAAATTCATTTGAATAGATCAGGGAGAAAAAAATGTTTTATTCCAATGCCAATTTTCCAGTTAGTCTTAGCCTGGAAATTTGGTCTGCTTTGCAAAAAAAAAAAAAAAAAGTCATATTTTCTAAAAATTCTCCATTGAGAGACACAACAGCACCAAAGAACTTACCACCCACTTCATACTTTAACTCTTTTTCAGTTTCAACTGCTTTCTTGTTTTATAAAACAAAAGTCTATTTCTAACATACAAATAAGCCAGATGTGTAGAACACCCAGATGCAAAGGAAGTGTTTTCATGAACAACACAAGCTCATATGAAAGCAGTTAAGACAAGTTTCCTCAAACTGCTGCTCTAACTCAGCATTCCCCTCTCCCTGATAAGATGCTTAGAACTGGTCTTTGTTTTAACATCTGTTTTACCAGAATAGCTATCATTTTTGCATGTAAACTCGGGTCTTCTTAAATCCTGATAAGTAAAACTATATATTCAGCCAAATGACCTAAGTTTACAATATGAATAATCACAATAACATTCATCACATGAATGCTATTATTTCTTCTCATTTAAATGCTTACAATCTGCTTCTTGTAATGTGGAAATGATATTGTTTTCTCATTTTGGAAGGACTTACAGCTATAATTATCCCTACCCCTATGACAGAAGTCTGTTCCCAATACTGAACCATGTATTTTTAATAAAGGATGGACTTCTCAAATACCTTGAAAGTGAGAAAGGGTGATAATTGAAAAAGACTACTAGATCTGTGATGTCACTCTTTCTTGGAAACTTAAGTTCCCAAGAAATGGGATGTACTTAGATGAAGCATTAATTGTAAACTATTAAAATATCTGATGTAATAGTAAAATACATTACTGACTCTCTAACTTATTTTTTGAAAGATTTTCAGTGATTTAAAAGAAAAGCAATGATTCTATGGAACATATGTAGGGCCTTAAAGTTCCTGTAAATTTTATCTTTCACTAAAGTCTTACTCTGACAATTCATTCTGGCATGGAATTGGTCTTGAATTCCACAGAGCTATGCCAGACAAAGATTCTAGCAATGTAAAAAGTCATCAGGGTTGAATTGGCAATGGATTACATGTTTGTCACATGAGCACCAGCCTAACTAAATCTGTAAGTCTGTTACCAGAAGGCTGGCTACCATGATGTGATCTGATATGGGGTATAAATCTCAGAGGAGGGATTCAGGAAGCATGCATGTTCATGCAGATATTACTCAGCAATCACCTCTCCAAGCCTGGAAAGCTTTGATTTTTACCCTGAGACAACATTCAGTGAAGGGGCACAATGGTTTCCAGAAGCAGACAAGTGATGCAGCAAGATCATAGAACTGGTATAAAGTAAAGCAATATGATGACTACAATAATGAATAGGTTCGCGATTAAAGAGTATTTATCTAGGCCCCAGTGGGGAGGTAAGGAAGACATTCACTGGACTTGGTCAATTATTCCCTTTCCAGTTATCAATGGAAATAACCCATGTATAAAAATTATATTTTTATTTGTTGATATTAAATGAAGCCCATTTCTAAACCATAAGGAAAAAAAAAAACACTAGCTAGTGATTCTAACTCTGTCTGATTATAATTTACATCTTGGAAAGGATTACAGAGAGATGCTTTACTTAGAGGGGCTTGGTAGAGTTACATACAGCAGGAAAAGTGGTAGCAGCCCACCCAATAGCACCAAAGGCTACACTTGTTCATAAACTGCCCTTGGTGGTTATAATGGGATGAATTAGGTTAGGGAAGCTCTCAAAGACAATTTACTAAGGTGTCTGTTGGGGAGAGTCCCTTATGTATCATAGAGAGTACATGCACTGGAAAGAAATCACAGGTCTCTGAGGTGTTGAAATAAGTAGAATAAATATTTCATAAGCACTATTTAAAGATATAACTTTCATATTTGATGTATTTTACAATTCTGCTGGCTAATCCTCATCACCTCTGTCTTACATGCTGAAGTGGCCTTACTCCTTACCATGGCTAAATTTTCTACGTGACAGATGACATTACATTACATTCTCATTCCTTTAACAATTACCATCTCTATGCTAATAATTCTCAAATCCACCTGTCCTGTCCCAATTTCTCTGCTAACCTCCAAACTTGCAAATCCAACTCTCTTTCACACATCTTAGACTAAATGTCTAATCAATAACTTCAAGTAAACATGTAAAAACAAAATTCATTATTCTTTCCCCTAAACCCTCCCTCTGCTACATACATATACACACAGAGACACATACACACATATGTACACATGCACGCACAAGTGATGGAATCCTAATAAAGCTGCCCTGAGCCCCAATATTCTAACTTCATTATAGGGCTGGCCCCACTGAACAGCAGGCCCACTGTACCTGCCCCTCGCCGCTCCCCACCAATGTCCTAACTTCTTCATATATGCCTCACTGCTCACTAGAACAAAGTGTGTCCCTGAACTTTAATTCCCACAGAAACAGTAGATGTGTCCATGTGATGGGAACCTAGCTACCTCTACCTGGTCACTGCCCCCAGATCCATTCCCATAGAAACAAGCGTGTTCTTGTAGTCAATCACCATAACATCATACATCTAGCCCAAGACAGAACCACAATACCTATCTGTCTTAACCAGACAGCACCACAATAGCTAGCCAGTTGGAGGGCAGAATGACCAGAATGTTTAACCATAGATGGGACCTCTCCTCCATTACCTAATCCCTTAACTCCTCCTTCTTTTTTGATGTTAATGATATTCCTCTATTCTATGTAAATTTCTGTTATGTAACTGCATCTTTACCCTATAATCCATCTTGCTTTCTCTAAAGCTGCTGGTTCCTCTTAGAATTTAGCCTGCTTCATGAGACTTCAATCTAGATAAATGCCTATACTTGGATTAGAAGTGGTCTGCCTGAATTCTTTGAGATGGTTCCACCACAACACATCATGAAATTGCAACAGTTTTGGGGTGGGCAGAGCCCTGACCACAACAGCTTTTTGGTGTCCCTGGGTTTAAATCACAAGAAGAATAACACATGCAAAAATCCCTTCCCTATTAGTGTAAAAACACCTTCCTCTCAGTTCCTCAGATTCACAACCTAAAAGTTGTGCTCCAATCCTCACTCTCAACCTTCATATTCAATCTGTTGCCTAAGTCTGTCAATTTTGCTTCAGCATCATTTTTCAATGTCCCGTTCTGTCCTCTAATATTGCTACCACTCAATGAAGAACTACATTAATTCATGCCTGCACTGGTCCATTCGCATCTTGTAAAAGGTGCCTCCCCCCTTTTCAGACCCTGATTGGTCAGTGTAAAGGTAGTATAAAAACATTTATGCTTCTTACTGAAGGGTAATGAAGATCCATAATCAGTTTCAGAGGATTATAGACCATCAGATGAAGTCAATTGACATAATAATACAAGCAACATCTACTAAATGGTTGAAAAGATAATCTCTGAGCTACCCTCCCCCAACTTGCTCTAAATAGAATATTTTGATTAATTAATCAATATATTCACAAAAAAATAGCTACAGACATTAGCAAAATAGCGATTCGCATACTGAGAAATTTATTCAGGACACAGTGAGAACATCTGCTATGTTAATATATTGAGACATTTAATAAAATGGATTGTTTGCCATAACTCTACAGTTCCAGAGATTCAGGGTGGAGGAGAGTTTCCGGTATCCTGGCCTAAAGCTAAATATCTACTTAGGGCAGCTTTCGATGCCTCAGGACTGCCCCTTGTCCAAAAACACCCAGCTTTCACTTTACCAAGGGGAATTAGTGATGAGGTAGCTTTTGTTACCTAACTGTGGGCAGTAATAGAGAGGGACTCTAAGCGGCCTCACTTCTTGTTAAATTAGTGTGCTTTAGAGCTGATGAGAGAAGGGGCAGCAACTGAACAAACATTGTGTGTGTTATACATAGATATATAATATTTATAAAATATATAAATCTATTGAAAATTGTTTAGATAGTTACATATCTATATAGGTATGGAAACATTTATATATTGATAGGAAGATGTACACATCAGTCAATATACACATGCATGCATATACATGACATGTGCTTTTTTGTACATATATGAATATGTGTATTGTAATGCTTTGGACCACTTATTTGACTGAAGATAAGGTTTGAAATGAGAACCAAAAGAAGAAAAAAAACCTTCAAGGGGAAATTTAACACCCAGAACACAATATTGATTATTTTTCTGACCCTTACTATATAAAAATGAATAAGGAATACTAACATAAAGATGTGAATTTGGTAAATAAGCAAATGTACTATTTTTTTTTATAAAATACATGAAGACCATTCAATTGTTACACTTATTTCGATAATTAAAATCTTTTAAAACAACATTGAATTTCTACTTCCCAACTTGAGATATGGGACCTACCCACAAAGGGCTCGATGTAGGCAAACTTATGATCATGGATTAAGAACTGTAAGGAATCTTAGAAGTCATCAAGTCTAAGGGTCTTACTTTACAGATTAGGAAACTGAATCCAGAAAGATTGAGTGACTTGCTGAGGTTACTCGAACTTCAGAGAACTTTAGAAGAGGCTTAATAAGTGTTTTATGAGGGACAATTCTCCTAATGAGAGCCGTACTCAGGATCTACTACTGATCAAGTTGTTTTGTTTTGATAGCTCTGGAGTTTATTGTTCCAGACAATTGCAAGTGGAAGGAAACTTGGGAAGTTCCCTAAGCAATGCTGATCCACACCTGTTGCATGACTTAAAGTCTTAGACAATTGCCTGAAGCACTGAGAGGTTAACTACTTTGCCTAGAGTCACTCATTCAGTATGTGTATAGGACTTTTACCTAAGTTTTCTTGCCTTCTACAACATCTAAAAACACTTAACCATGCTCTCTGTTTAAAATTACAAATCAAAACATGAATCTGTGTCCTGAATAGGGTGCTACACTTGGAATTAGGTGGCATTCACCTGATTCCCCACTTAGATACTTGCTGTGCCACCTTAAGAAAGTAACTTAAATTTGCTATGCCTTAGTTTCCCCATTTGTAAAATAGAGAATTTCAAAATTTGCTGTATACTTCATAGATTTGCCATGAAGTAACTGCTTTGTAAAACTGAAAATGCCAGGTAAATATGAACTATCAAATGAACACAGTATGAACACATCTGAGAAGAGTGAGGAAAATCTATTTGAAGTTAGATCCCTTTCTACTCATGCTCATATTAACTCTCATTTTGCTGATCAAAACTACTCATATGCCAAAGATATCTTATTTCCTTTTTCTATCTGAATGACTTACTAATGTGCTCCTTACAATCATTTTCCCCAGCAGTATGATATGACTTCATTGGATATTTTTCCTGACAAATATCTGCAAGTCATATTGTTCTCTGTGCCTTATGTAGTGACTTTTTTAATTTCCATAATATCTTCCTTCATAACAAAAACAGAAAAAGTGTGGGCAGCTTTGCTATTGTGGTCCCACTGACAATTTGTGGTGGTATGTCCCACCTCACAAACTTTCTATTAGACATTTCAAACTGGACAACCAGGAGGCACTTTAAACTTAATATGTACAAAACAGAGCTCATTATCCATGGCCTTTCCAAACTTCCCTCCCTCTTTTAAACATTTCTTTCAGTTACTCAGGATCTAAAATTCAGTGTCATTCTTGATACCTCAGACTCACCCCATATAATCAAGTAGCTACTAAATCTTGTCATTTCTACTTTCACATGTCTGTGTCCTTTTCTCTCTACTCATGTGGTCACTAAACTAATTAAGACCCTCACACACACCCCATCATCTTTGGTTTGAATCATTCCAATAGTCTCCTCATTGGCCTACCTTTATCAAGTTTCTGCCCACTTTAATCCATCCTATACACAGGTAGCTCTCCAAAGTGCTAGGCTAACTATGTCAGAATCTGTTATGGGAATGGGAATCTAAAGGTCTTCCCTGCCTCTAGGCCCTTTGATAGGCTTAAGTGACTCTGAGAACCTTCCTTGATTTGAAAATATACTCTGCCCCCTAATAGGCTTAATGTGGTCATATGGAGCCTCTGTTGGGAGGCTTGATTTTTTTCAGGAATGCCCATACCTTTTTACTTTGTGTTTGGGCAGTGGGTCAAGAGGGTTGTGACATTCTCTGACCCAGGAGAAGGCTATATATACCCTGATGTGAGGTTTTGCTTTGGGGCTCACTTTGGGAAGAGTTGTGTGATTTGACCAGATGAGACTCTGGGCAGCCGTTGATTCCCTCTCTTTCCCCCCCTACCCCCAGCTTTAAAAACTCAGACGTTGGTGCTTCCCTCTCTGGTAATTGACTAGCTATAGATGTAATGGTCAGACAAGCCTGCCTGTTGATCTGTTTCTCTGTATTTTTTGTCTGCTTGTAACCTCTATATTCTCTGAATTTCAGGGTGCTGAATTTTTCCCCCTGAACTAGGGAAATGACATATGTTTGATTAAAGCAAGATTGTTAACCCAATTTGAGTTGCTTTCCTTTAGAAAAGCAGATCTAGAAACCTGTGCTAGCAGCCATCCTGGGTATTCTAGGGTGCTTGCTGCTACAGCCCCCTATTCAAAAACTGCAGTGGCTCCCTATTAATGCTTTTAGAGTCAGATACAAACTCCTCTGTTTGATATTTAAAGCTCTTCACAATCTGGTTTCTTTCGGTCTTTCCCAACCTTCTTAAGCATTACTCAACTCCCCTAACTCTATATTCTAGCCATACTAACTTGCTTTCCCTCATACATAATGCTCGATGTTTTTCTATCTCTTTGCCTTTGCACTGTCTATCACCCATATTTGGACTGCTCTCTCTCTCCTCACTTTAGTTTCATACACTCTCTGTTTTCTTGATACATTTTGCAAGCATCACCTTCTTTAGTGGGCCTTTACTGTTCCCCTCAACTGCTTCCCCTCAGATTGTTTTGTATTTATCTTGTATGTATGTTATTTTGTACATAACCTATATATCTTTATATATGTACACATTCCTTCCTCAACTAGAATGCAACCTTGAGGTTCTTTTCTTTTCTTTTTTTTTTTAAAGCAATTGGGGTTAAGTTACTTGCTCAAGGTTACACAGCCAGTTATTTTTGTGTGGGTGCCGACTATCTGAGGCCGGCACTGATCCCGGGTCTCCCGACGCCGGGGCCGACACTCTTCCTCACTGCCCCACCTGGCCGCACCTTGAGATTATTTTCTTGTTGTTGTTGTTTTTTTAATCTTTAGCTCTTAGCACAATGCCTGTCATATCTTGAGCAATTAACAAGTTCTTGTTGATTTATTGATTAATTGATGATATAAAAAATGAAACTAAGAAGTGGTCATATAGGTAGGAGGGAACCAAGCAAAATGTATCACTAGACCCAAAAAGACTATCCACAGGGTCAAATGCATTAGTGGTCAACAAAGATGAGGACCAGTGTAATAAGCATAGCAGGCTACATCTGGCAGAGACTTAGAAAATATCTAACCTAATCCCTGAATTTTCCAGATGAGTAAACTGAGGTCCTGAAAGCTTACCATACTTGCCAAAATCATACAGATGTTAACTAAACCAGGCTGTGAACACAGGTACTTTAGTTTCAATTTCAGTGATCTTCCTATTCTGTACAGTTCAACATTTGTTTCACCTGCTAAAGTGCATGACATCCAAACAGTAACAATTGTGATTGAGAATTCCTATGTCCCAATTCTAGTTCATAGTGATTTACAGTATCATACAAAGTAATGACTTGTAGCCAAAAATTGGTGACCAGATTCCTGAATCTCTGACTTTTTGAGCTGGATAAAACCAGACGTGTTGTTAAAAATGAAGTGGAGGTAAGGTCTATGCCAAATGTTCTCTTGAGCAGTGATGTCAAACATGGACACATGCAGCCCACGACAGTACAGAGTGTTCCTCTAACCAGATTAATATGTAATTGGGAAATATTTATGAAAATAAATAAAAGTACAATAAATCATAGATAATATTACATTTTAAAACTAAGTGAATAAGAGGCCTGCAGAGACACATATATAGATTAGTGGCCCTTGTTTCTATTTGAATTTGACACTACTGCTCTATAGCAACTTTCTAGGTAATTCTGTCATTAAATTCTCTCCAACATCAGTATACATTCAAACATACACACAAATGTCTTAAAATATCTAATTACTTTATAATATCTTGGGAGGTCAATGAATGGCCTTTTTTTTCATTTCTTAATTGCTCCAAAGTCATTTCATATTTAATATTTGTCCTGTGACCAATGATAGCATTTATTCTTTCTTGGCTCAAGAAGTTTATCAGCAACACTTTACATTCAAGTCTAAGTAAAGTGATTAGTAGAATTTAATGAGATTCACATATCAGGATTATAGCAACAGCCATCAATACCTAAGTTAGAATTTCAGAAGAACAAATTTATGTTGTGTATCAAATCGGTGGAATTTATATATTTAAAAGAGCCAAAAGTTTAACTAGATAATTAAATTAACAAAACATTTATTAAACACCTACCATGTGCAAGGTCACCATGGATATGAAACCAAAATGAAAATAGCCATCACCCTCAAAAATTATTTTGGGAAAGTGATGTAATATACAATATACAACAGCAATGAGGTTCTATGTCTTGAGTCCTTCTAGGTCCCATTTTTAGATGTAGATTTTTTTTAATATTTCCAAATGTCTACAACGTTTTTCTATATGCAATATTTAATGTTATATCATATTTTAACTCTAAAATTCCTTCTTTGCTTTTTTAATCTTCATTTTCTTTATTGTATATTTCCATTACTTAGGCTTTGGCAAAATAATTTCTTCTTGTCACCAATAATGAATGTTGATAATAGAACTCAGATAGTGTTTTAAAATTTGTTCTTTTTTTCTGAAGTGACTAATTACCTCTTAAGTGACTGATAAACTTTCATTTTACTCTCAATTCCTTTAAGACCAATTTAATTTAACTCAACAAACATTTATTAATTGCCTACATAAGACAAGATTTTGGGTACTAAGGATATAAAATCATAAAAGAAATAACTTTCCTGGAGGAATTTATATTCTAGAGTATTTAGAGGGAATAATTACTGCACACTTAGAGATAAGTAATCAGTCAGTCATTTATAATCAAACATTTATCAAGTGATAACTATGTGCCACTCACTGAACTAAGAGCTGGGTATAGAAAAGGAGGCAAAAGACAGTCCCTGGTTTCATGAAGCTTACAATCTAATGAGGAAAATAAAACAAAAGGTAAGATGAGATGATGGTAAATAAGAGTAACAAAGTACTTTAGGAAGATTTGAGGACAGTGAGAATACTTTCAGGTACCTTAATGAATAAAAACTTTCAGGAAGAAAGACTAACTTGAATCAAAAAGGAATATAAGGAAACTTATTCTTATATGTTTATGTTTATTTTAGCATTTTCTATGACTTCTTCAAATGCACATCCCACAAACACAAAATGTCATGAATGTGTTATACTTTTCTCTCTCCCTACACAGTGATTTTTCACTTTGTATATGCCTTTGTTTCTTTTAGACATAAAATATGTAACATCAAATAAATTCCATTTTTTCTTAAGGTTCCTTTTTTTTCTCTCTTTACGTTATTGTTTTCTGTATATCTACCAGAAGAATGCAAAGTTCTTGTGAGCAGGAAGTGTTCTGTTTCCATCTACATTTTCCTGGTGTCTGGTGTTGTGTCATGTACACAGTGGACTTTCAACACTTGTTTCTCAGAGTAGAAGCATGCCCTTCCCGCAGCTCCAGCTTCCACCCTCCCCAATCCATGTAAAAAGGGGACTCTAAACAAACTTTGGAGCTGCAGAACCCACTAAATGACACAGAGAAGCTGACCTCCCGCGAAGGACAGCCCGGCAGGTCATCAGGAATCTGCTAGCACAGTGCTCTGGGAGCCGAGCCCCGCCCCATGCCAAGGCTTTAGCCCCGGGGTGGGCATGACCACCCACTTGGCCAGAGGGACTGCAGATCTGCAGCATTTTCAGATTTATCAACATATAAATGCGAAGGACAAAGCGAGAGGTCAGTGCAGTCTGCATTTTGGGACCAGTAAATAGGAGTGCTTGGCATTTACCCCCGGGGCAAAAAGCCTGAGACACCAGCACAGACAGCCAGCGCCACCTGGCGGATTCAGCTCCTAGCCTGCAGAGTGTAGGGGGACCAAGCACCAGTTTGAGAGGTAATCTCTCTTGCTTTAACCTGCTTTGATCTGGATTGCAGTCTAGGGTGGAGGTCCTGGGGTGTGTCCAGCTTGCCAGAGAATATGGAGACCTCAGAGAGGGCACCCATCTAATACCTCCGGCAGCTGAGAAAACCCCAGCGTTTGGGACGAAAGCTTCCCTGTCTGGTGGCAGAGACCTACTGTGGCAAAAAGCCCAAAAGTCAAGTAATTGAGTGGCAAAATGAGCAGGCAAAGGAAATAAAGCAGACAGAAGATTCCAACAATACACTCCTATTTTGGGAACAAAAAGGAGCAAAGCATGGAACAGGAGGAAAGCAGTGAAGTCAGAACTCCTGCACCAAAAGCTTCAAAGGAAAATACAAGCTGGTTACAGGCCATGGAGGAACTTAAGAAGCAGATAAGAGAAGTGGGGAGGAAAAATTGGGAAGAGAAATGAGAACAATGAAAGAAAATTATGAAATGAGAGTCAACAGCCCCACTGAGGAAAATAATACCTTAAAAAACAGACTGACTCAAATGGCAAAGGAGGTTCAAAAAGGCAATGAGGAGAAGAATGCCTTAAAAAGCCGAATTTGCCATATGGAAAAAGAATCTCCAAAGCTCAATGAGGAGAATCATTGCTTCAGAATTAGATTGGAGCAAATGGAAGCTAATGACTTTATGAGAAACCAAGATGCTGTTAAACAGATCCAAACAAATGAAAGAAGAGAAGGCATAAGATCATCCCCAAGGGCTATGACAGTGACTCTGTGGATTCCAAGGGCGCCAGGATCTAGGGCTTGTCTCACAACTGGTACAAGGTGTTCTACCCAGTCTGTGGCCTTTCTTACTATTGGAACATGGAGACAGATACTGTGTCCTGACTGAACCCCCATGATCCCAGCTCTGTCGTCGCCAAGGTAGCCAAGAAACTCAGAAGCAACTTGGATGCAAAAAATAAGCTGGACTGTGGCTATGAATAGCTGGAAAGAGGAGAAGAATGATGCTGCCACCTAAATGAAGAGTTGCCTCCCTACCTCTAAGGCAAGAAAGCAAGCCTGAAGAATAAAGAATTGGATCCTATGGACCATAGTGCCTATTCTGATGCCGTGAGAGGTACATGGTCTACGTACATGATTTACATGTCTCCCCAAGCAGAAGGAGGCAAAGACAGGGGCTGACGCAACAGCCAAATGGCTGTACCACTCCCCAAGAGCAGTGCCCCTCCCAAGGGCAATGCTTCAGGCCAATCCTGAGGCTTCACAGACCAAACAGCAAGACTAAGATTGAGCCCACCTTCTCCTCCAAACGTCCCCAAACTTTGTCTTCATAATAAAGTGTTTTCCTTTCAAAAAAAATTAAAAATAGTCAAATGGAAAAAGAATCCCAAAAGCTCACTGAAGACAATCATTTCTTCAGAATTAGATAGGAGCAAATGGAAGCTAGTTACTTAATGAGAAATCAAGATACTATTAAACAGATACAAACAAATGAAAAAATAGAAGGCAATGTGAAATATCAAATTGGGAAAATCACTGACCTGGAAAATAGACCCAGGAGAGATAACTTAAAAATTCTTGGACTACCTGAAAGCCATGATCAAAAAAAGAACCTAGAAATCATCCTTCAAGAAATTCTTAAGGAAAATTGCCCTGCTGTTTTAGAACCAGAGGGCAAAGTAGAGTTCTAAAGAATCCACTGATCACCTCCTGAAAAAGATCCCAAAAAGAAAATTCCTAGGAATATTATAGCCAGGTTCTGGAATTCCTAGATCAAGGAGAAAATGTTACAAGCAGGCAGGAAGAAACAATTTGAATGTTGTTCACAATCAGAATAACTCAGGATCTGAAAGGTTCTACACTGAGGGATCGAAGAGATTGGAATGTGATATTTTGGAGGTAAAAGGAGCTGGGATTAAAACTAAGAATCACCTGGCCAGTGAAACTGAGTACCATGTTGCAGGGGAAAATATGATCATTCAGGGGAATAGAGGACTTTCAAGCATTCTTGCTGAAAAAAAACAGAGTTGAATAGAAAATTCGACATTCAGATACAAGAAGCAAGAGAAGCATGAAAAAGTAAACAGGGCAAAGAAATCATAAGGAACTTATCAAATTTGAACTTCTTGTATCTATATATGGAAAAATGATAGCTGTAACATATAAACTTTTCTCTGTATGAGAATAGTTGAAGAGAATAGAAATGTGTGTATGTGTATGTGTATATGTATGTATGTATATATACATATACATGTATATATACATATATATGTCTATATAAGAGGGAATATGGGCATATGAATACATATTTGAGTGTATGTGTATATGTGTACAGCTATACATAGACAGAAGGCCCAGGACCAATTTAATAGGAAGGGATGATGCTTAAAAGGTGAAATTAAGAAGTGAAAGAGGAATATAATGAGAGGAGATGGGAAGAGACAGAATGGGATAAACCGTCTCATAAAGAAGAGGCAAGGGAAAATGGTCACATTGGAGGGGAAGAAAAGGAAGGCAAAAGGGAATGGGTCAACCTTATTTTCATTGAATTTGGATTAGGGAGGTGTAATAAGAATGTAAATTTTGAAGATCTTCCCTGCCCCTAGGCTAATGTGCACCTGAAGCCTGGGGTGAGGGAGGCTTGTTTTTCAGTAGATACTTCTTGATTGGCCAGTGAGTCAATAAGGTTGTTACATTCTCTGAGCCAGGAGAAGGCTATATAAGCCCTGATGTGTAGCTTTGTTTTTGGGACTCACTTTGAGAAGTGTTCTGTGATTTGATCTGAATTCTGGGAAGCCGTTGTTGAGAGTCCCGCGGCTTTGAAAAACCCAGAATGTGGAAACCCAGATGTTGACTGGGTATGGATGTAATGGTTGGACAGTTTGGAAATCTGTCTACTTGATGTTTCTGTCTTGATAATTATGCCTGTATACTTTGAGGTTCAGGGTGCTGACCTTTTCTCCTGAACAAGGTAAACGATATATGTCTGACTGATTAAAGTAAGCTTGTTAACCCATTTTGAGTTGCTTTCCTTTAACAAAGCAGATCCAAGAACCTGTGGTAGCTGCAAACCCTGAGGACGCTTGGAGTGCTTGCTGCTACAGGAGGGAATCTCACCCTACAGGAGAGTAGGGGGGAAGGGGATGAGAGGACGGATAATGTAAGGGAGGGCAGCCTGGGGCTGAGGGAAGTTGGAAGCACCCACTTTTGAAAAGGCACAAGATCAAAGTACAGAATAGAACAAGTGTGATGTGGGATAGAAGGGAGGAAAATATAGTCAGTCTTTTACAATATATCTACTATGGAAATGTTTTCCATAACTACACATGTACAACCTATATTGAATTGATTATCTTCCCAGTAAGGGTGGGTGACAAGGGAGGAAGGGAATGAGTCTGCAATTCAAAACTTTAAAATCATATTATACTATATTAATATTATTTTACATGTAACTGGGAAATAAGATGTACAGGCACTGGGGAACAGAAATCCACTGTACCCTGCTAGAAATTCAGAGCAGGTATGAGAGAAGATATGGGAGAGAGCAGATTGGAGGGGGGGATATCCAGTGGCATTGCTATTTTGGGGTGGTGGTTAGGGGGAAAAAGAGGAGAAAATTTGTAACTCAAAATCTTGTGGAAATGAATGATGAAAACTAGAAGTTAATAAAGCATTTGATAAAAAAAGAAAAGGTGGACAGCCAAGAGAAATACTGGATATTTTTCTCTTTACTATGAAAAATAAAGGTCTTTTTATTTCATTTTTAATAATACAGCTTAAAGTAATAGGGGGAGAAATCATTGACCATGATCATAATTGTTATTACTAATTTTTGCAAGCCAATATCTTTGTCAGATTGTTATTACTGCTAGTTGGGAAAAGTTATTTCTGGGGTTGGAGCCAAGATGGTGGAACTGAAGCAGTAACTTTTCTAAGCTCTTATGTGAATCCCATCACTAAATTTTAAAAACTGAATCTGAACAGATTTTAGAGGGACAGAATCCATTGGGAGACAGAGAGTGGCAGAATCCAGCCCAGGAGAGTGACCATATAGGTGGGTTGGGGCAACCTTGGAGCTCTTGGGGGCTGCACCAACTCTTATTAGAGGGCAGACTACAGAACACTGAGAAGGAGCCCCAGCCAGCAGACTCACCCATCCCAAGGGCAAATCACAGCCATCTCACCACCTGCAGGAGGATACCTCATAGCTGGGTAAGAGAAAGCACAGGGCCCACAGCAGAGACAGCAGCATCTCCTGGGGCTATCAGCCCACAACATGGAAGCTTAAAAATCACCTACCTGATTTTCCAGAGGACAAGATGTCAAAATAAACTCTAGCTGCTCCAATTCCCCTTCCCTGACCTAGAAAACCCAGAGATAAATGTTCCACCCAGAGTAAATTCCTGAATTACTGGAAATAGCCTCAGGCTCAGGAGTCATTGAGAAAGGGTACAACTAAGGCAGAAAGGAGCCTGAAGTGAAGGGTGGGAAGGGTTCCAACAAGCCCTACCTCACCTGACCAACAAGAGTTCCCAAAGCACAGGGTGGTGGAGCCAGAAAGCCCTAACAACACAAACCCAGGTGGACCACAGCACTACCAGAGGAGTCTGCAGACACCAGCTGCCAGCCACCAGCTGCTGAGCCTGCCTGAGCTGTAGCCCAGGGGCATAGAGGCAGAAATCTGAACCTTCCCCACAGTTTACTCTGTGAGCCTCAGGGTAACTCAAGGGAAACACTAAAAATCCTGGTCTTGGCCTCAGTCTAGATACCCAGAGGCTACAGTACACAAAGTCAACAATCAGGCCCTTGGCTCCCAGCCTGAGAAATTAGGAAATAGGAAATTAAAATGGGAAGGAACGAAGCTGAGAAGAAGGGGAAGGCATGAAAATCGATCCGAGCTTATTATAGCAAGCAAAAAAACCCAAATACAGAAGAAAACATGGACTCTATACTTACACCACAGACCGCAGAAGGAAATATGAACCATTCTCAAAACCAAAAAGCATTTATTTTGCTTTTTGGAGTGCAATTGGGGTTAAGTGACTTGCCTAAGGTCACATGGCTAGTTTTAGTGTTAAGTGTCGGAGGCCAGATTTAAAATCAGGTCCTTCTGGATCCAGGGCTGGTGCTCTATTCACTGAGCAACCTAGCTGCCCCCCCCCAAAAAAAAAAAGCATTCTTGGAGGAGCTCAAGAAAGATTTTAAAAACAAAATTAGAGACACAAAAGATAAATTTTAATCTACAGTGACCAAACTGGGAAAAAGTATTACTAAAGAAAATAAATGCTTAAAAATGAAAATTTGTGAACTGGGACAGTATGATCAAAATCTAACTGGATAAATACCTCCATAAAAAAGGAACTTCAAAAATTAACCAAAGAAAATAATTTACAAAATATTATAATCAGTCAAATTGAAGCTCAGGACTCTATGATGCCTCAAGAGTCAATCAAGCAAAACATGAAGATAAAAATATTATAAGAAAGTGTAAAAAAATCTCACTGGAAAAACAACTGACCTGGAGAAGAGATCCAGGAGAGATAACCTAAGAATTAATGGTCTACCAGAAAGCCATGATGAAAAAAAAGCAGAATGGTTAACATCTTCCAAAAGACTGTCAAGGAAAACTGTCCTGAATATCCTAGAATCAGAAGGTCAAATAGTTAACAAAAGAATGCACCAGTCTCCTGAAAGATATCCCAAATTGAAAACTCCAAGAAATATAGTAGCCAAATTCCAGCATTACAAGATTAAAGAGAAAATACTGAAAGCAGCCAAAAAAAAATTTAGATTAGAATTTGATTTTTTGTAAGGCAAAAGAGCTAGGACTGCAACCTGACAAAACTGAGCATAATCTTTCAGGCAAGGAGATGGTCATTTAATGAAACAAGGGACTTCCAGACATTCCTGATGAAAATGCCAGAGGTCAATGGAAAATCTGATCTCCAATTACAAGACACAATAAAGACATAAAAAGGTAAACAAGGAAAACACACACACACATGCCTACAAGCACACTCACACACATGCACATAACTTGGGATGCAATAAGAGCAAATTGTTAACATCCCTATATGAGAAGTTGATACCTTCCAATATTGAAATTTATAAGACTATCAAGACCTTTAAAAGGAATATACATAAAGAGAGGGTGTGGATATAAATGAACTAACCTGATGATTAAAAAAAACCTTATTAAGGGGTTCAAAGGGATTGTAATGGGATAAAAGGAAAGGATGAGACAGAAAAAGGTAAATTATGCCATATGAAGAGGCATCAAGGCATATTATAGTAGAGGGGAAGGACTGAGGGAAATGAACATCATTTGAACATTATTCTCATTGGTTCTGGTTCAAAGAGGGATCAACATAGTCAATTAAGTTTAATATTCTAACATAAAAAGACACCAAAACTCATAATAATAGAGGGAAAGGAGGGAGGGACAGGAGCACTGTATGAAATTTACTCCCATTGGTTTGGGGTTAAAGAAGGAATAACATACTCTGATAAGTATAAAAATCCATTATGCCCTATAGGCAGTAGTAAGGTTAAGGGAGGAGGAAAAGGGAGCAGGGTTGAAGGGAGGGAAATAGTAAGGGGAAATGGTAGCTAAAGAAGGGGGGGTAACAAGGAGGGAATACTGAGAGAGGTGGTGGTCAAAAGGAAAACCCTTAAGGAGGGGAAGGGAGAAGGAAGAAACAAAAACATAAACAGAGGAAGGAATAGGATAGAGGGTAAGAGACAGATAATAATCATTGTGAATGTGAATGGGATGAACTCTCCCATAAAATGGAAGAAGATAGCAGAATGGATTAAAAACAATAATCTTACAAAATGCTGTCTACAAGAAAAACATTGAAACAAGAGAATACACACAAGGTAAAGGTAAAAGGCTGGAGTAGAATACATAATGCTTAAGCCAATGTAAAAAAATCAGGGGTAGCAATCCTTATCTCAGATAAAGCAAAAGCAAAAATAGATCTAATCAAAAGAGATAAGGAAGAAACTATATCCTGCTAAAAGGCACCATCAAAAATGAAGCAATATCATTACATATATGCAACAAGGGGTATAGTGTCCAAATCACAAGAGGAGAAGTTAAGGGAAATAGTGGAAGAAATAGATAGTAAAACTATACTACCAGGGAATCTTAATCTCCCCCTCTCAGAACTTGGTAAATCTAACCTCAAAATAAACAATAAAGAAATTAAGGAAGTGAATACAATTTTAGTAAGGCTAGATATGATAGATCTCTGGGGAAAACTGAATGTGCATAAAAGGGAATATACCTTCTTCTCAGCTGTACATGGCACATACACAAAAATTGACCATTTACTATGGCATAAAAACCTCACAATTCAGTGAAAAAAGGCAGAAATATTATATTCATACTTCTCAGATCATGATGAAATAAAAATATATGCAAAAAAAAGCCATGGAAAGATAGACTTAAAACTAATTGGAAACAAAACAATTTAATCTTAAAGAATGAGTGGGTCAAACAAGAAATTATAGAAACAATCAGTAACTTCATTCAAGAGAAGGACAATAATGAGACAACATACCAAAATTTGTGGGATGCAACAAAAGCAGTTCTTAGGAGAAGTTTTATATCCCTGAGTTCATATATGAATAAATTAGAGAATATGAAGGACAATGAATTGGGCATGCAACTGAAAAATCTAGAAAAGCAACAAACTGAAAATCCCCAAGTAAATACTAAATTACAAATAATGGAAACCAAAGGAGAGATAAATAAAATTGAAATTAAGAAAACGATTGAATTAATAAATAAAACTGAGACCTGGAATTATGAAAAAAAAATGCAATTGATAGACCCTTACTCAATGTGAAAAAAAAAAAGAAAGAAGAAAACCAAATTATGAGTATCAAAAATGAAAGGGCTGAATCTACCTCCAATGAAGAGGAAAACAAAACAATAATTAGGAATAATTTTGCCCAATTGTGTGCATATAAATTTGACAATATTAGTGAAATGGATGAATATTTACAAAATATTAGTTGCCCAGATTAACTATAGAGGAAGTAAATTACTTAAATAATCCCATCTCAGAAAAAAGAAATCAAAGAAGTCATCAGTGAACTCCCTAGGAAACAATCTCTAGGGCCAGATGGATTTACTAGTGAATTCTATCAAACATTTAAAGAACAATTGATTCCAATACTCTACAAGCTATTTGGGAAAATTAGGGAAGAAGGAGTCCTATCAAATTCTTTTTATGACACAAATATGGTACTGATACCTAAATCAGAAAGAGATAAAATAGAGAAAGAAAATTATAGATCAATTTCCCTCATGAATATAAATGCAAAAATTTTAAATAAAATATTAGCAAAAAACCTACAGCAATTTCCCTCAAGAATAATACACTTTGCTCAGATAGGATTTATTTCAGCAATGCAAGGATGGTTTACTATTAGGAAAACCATCAGTATAATTCATCATGTCAACAATAAAACTAGGAGAAACCACATGATTATCTCAATAGATGCAGAAAAGGCTTTTGACAAAGTACAACATCCATTCCTATTAAGAACACTAGAAAGTATAGAAATAAATGGAGCCTTCCCTAAAATAATAGTTGGCATCTATTTAAAGCCATCAACAAGTATTATGTGTATTGGAGATAAGCTAGAAGCATTTCTAATAAGATCAGGGGTGAAACAAGGGAGTCCACTATCACCCCTCTTATTAAATCTGGTACTAGAAATGTTAGCAGTAGCTATTAGAGTAGAAAAAAGAAATCAAAGGCATCAAATTAGGCAAAGAAAAGACCAAGTTATCAATCTTTGTAGATGATATGATAATATAATTAAAGAATCCAAGAAAATCAAGTAAAAAACTACTTGGGACAATAAATAAATTTGGCAAAGTTGCAGGATATAAAATAAACCCACATAAATCCTCTGCATTCCTGTATATTTCTAATAAAATCCTTCAGCAAGTGAGAGAAAGAGAAATCCCATTTAAAGTTACTGTAAATGTTATAAAATATTTGGGAATCTACCTGCCAAAACAAACCCAGGACCTGTATGAACACAACTACAAACATTTTCACCCAAATAAAGTCAGATCTAACTAATTAGAAAAACATCAACTGCTCTTGGCTAGGATGAGCTAATATAACAAAAATGACACTTTTACCTAAATTAAATTACATATTTAGTGCCATACAAATCAATTTATGAAAAAAAAAAAACTTTACAGAACTAGAAAAAAATCTTAACAAAATTCATTTGGAAGAACAAAAGTTCCAGAATATCAATGAAAAGAAATACTAAGGAAAGTGGCCTAGATATACCAGATTTTAATCTGTATTACAAAGTAACAGTCATCAAAACTACGGTACTTGGTACTGGCTGAGGAACAGAGCAGTGGATCAATGGAATAGATAGGGTACATGAGACTCAGCAGTCCATGACTATATTAATCTATTGTTTGAGAAACCCAAAGACCCCAGTTTTGGGGATAAGAACTAACCATTTGACAAAAACTGCTGGAAAAACTGGAATATAGTATGGAAGAGCCTGGGCATGGACCATTATCTAACACCATATATCAAAATCAAGTCTAAATGGGTGCATGATCTAGGTAAAAAGGCTGATAATGTGAGTAATCTTGGAAAGCAAGGAATAGTTTACCTATCAGATTTATGGAGAAGGAAAGACTTTATCACCAAAGAAGAAATAGCATTATAAAATGCAAAATATATAATTTTGATTACATGAAATTGAAAAATTTCTGCACAAAGCCAATATAACTAAGATTAAGAGAGAAGTGGAAAATTGGGAAAGGATTTTTACAACCAGTGTCTCTGATAAAGGGCTCATTTTTTTTTTTATAAGCAATCGGGGTTAAGTAACTTGCTCAAGGTTACACGGCCAGTTATTTCTGGGTATGGTGCGATTTCCTGAGCCCAGATTTGATCCCCATGTCATCCCTACACTGGAGCCAGTGCTCTTACTCGCTGAGCCACCTGGCCACCCCTAAAGGCCTCATTTCTAAAATATACAGGGAATAATGTCAAATCTATTAGAATACAAGTCATTCCCCAATTGATAAATAGTGAAAGGATATGAACAGGCAGTTTTCAGAGGAAGGAATTAAAGATATCTATAAGCATATTAAAAAATTCTCTAAATCACTATTGGTTAGAGAATTGCAAATCAAAACAACTCTGAGGTACCACATCTCACCAGTCAGATTGGCTAAGATGACAGAAAATGACAAATTCTGGAGAGGATGTGGAAAAATTGGGACATTAATGCATTGCTGGTTTACTTGTGAACTGATTCAACCATTCTGGAGAGCAATCTGGAACTATGCCCAAAGGGTTATAAGTAATTTCATACTCTTTGACACAGCAATACCACTTAGAGGATTGTGTAGAGAACTTTCAGAAGTTTCTTGGCTTTGCTAATGAAATGTTCCCCTTCCCTATATTATTATCTGAAAGGCTACAAGGAAGATAAGCAAGAGGATGTATTATGAAGCGAATGTTTTGGGGTCCCTTGACCTCACTAGGTATATTCCCCTGTCCTACACAGTTATCTGCAAAGGTTACTGGACAGATAGCAAGAGGGCATGTAATCTTTTTTGTTTATGCCTCCAGATATGGTCCTAGAATAATACCCTAATAAGTAGCTAACCTTAAGCAAGGGTAAATAGTAAAAAGGATTAAGGGAGGCTCCTTCTACATTATCTGTATTCCTTTGATGTAGGATCTTTCTACATTATCTGCATTTTTTGGGGTGGTCTACATTCTCTGGGGTGGGGGGCATAAAAACTCTGTTAACTCTTTGCATCTTTGGTTCTGTATAGAATGGTCTTGTAATAAACAGACTATTGATTACACCCCTGTCTTGTTATTCTCACCACTCGCTATCCCACCAACTGTGCTGGCCACAGTAGGATTGTATCTCAAAGAGATCATAGAAGTGGGAGGAAGACCCATATGTTCAAAAATATTTATAGCAGCTCTTTTTGTGGTGGCAAAAATTGGAAATTAAGGGATGCCCTTCAACTGGGGAATAGCTAAATAAGTTGTGGTATATGAATGTAATGGAATACTATTGTGCAATAAGAAACAAGGACTTCACATTTACCTGGAGAGGCTTATATGAACGGATGCTGAGTGAGAAGAGCAGAACAAGGAGAAATTTGTACAAAATTACAGACACAAAGTATGTATGATGACCAACTCTGATAAGACTAGACTCTTCTCAGCAATGCAGGGATATAAGTCAACTCCAAAAGACTCATGATGGAGAGAGATTTCGACATTCAGAGAAAGAACTAGAAAGAACAGAGTTTGAATGCAGATTGAAACAAACTACCTGCTCTTTCTTTTTTGTTTGTTTTATTTTTCCTCTTTCCTTTTGTTCATTCCATCAGATAAAATCCTTCTTTATAACCTGACTAACATCTAATGTGAAAGTATGTGCAGATCCCATACTTGATTATATGCCATCATATATGGCGGGGGGGGGGGGGGGGGAGAAAGGGGATGGAGGGGAAGAAAATGTGAAACTCAATGAATTGTGGAACTGAATCTTGTAAAGTAAAAGTAAACAAACAAATTAATAAAGACCAAAAAATTAAAAAAAAATTATTTCCTGATTGGCAAATGATGATACTGGTAACTAATAACAATTATGCACTATATAGGGTTATGTGACTTAGCAAATGCTTTCATATATATGAAGTAATTTTTATTTGACCCTCATCACAACCTTGTAGAGAAAACAGAAGCAGATGCCAATTTTATAGGTGAGAAAACTGATGGATAAAAGGATTTATAGATCATCTCCTCCATCTAGTCCTTTTAAACATAAAGTTAAAAGACTTGTTCAATTAAATCTCTTGAAATGGTTTAAGTGCCTATTATGTGAAATGTGTGGAACTCAACATTAGTGAGAACACAACATAACTCCGATCAATCATACTTAAGGACAACAGTATATTTAATTATTATAGGAAAGCAAAATACAAATTACATCTCTTGGAAGGTTGAGGAAGCAAGAAGAGAAATTGAACTTTGGATTTAATTTTGGCAAATAGGAAGACATGGTTGATGAAGTGAGGATATCTTATTGATTGACCCCACCCTCTCCATTTCTCACACCCTTTGAAATTATCTTCCATTTACTCTGTATATACCTTATATATACATAGCTTCTTGTAAATCATCATTCTCATTAGAATTTTAACTCCTTGAATTTAGGGACTGTGCATTTCTATTTCTTTGTATTCCTAGATCTTAACTTGATGCCAGC
Source organism: Petaurus breviceps papuanus (assembly GCF_028583685.1). Taxonomy (NCBI): domain Eukaryota; kingdom Metazoa; phylum Chordata; class Mammalia; order Diprotodontia; family Petauridae; genus Petaurus; species Petaurus breviceps. The sequence continues at coordinate 13,813,911 of NW_027185860.1, read as the reverse complement.
CACATTTTACACACTTCATAAATGTTTTGGACAAATTAAAAGTAATTTGAATTGTACAATAAAGTGATTCTGCAATCCTGAAATTCATAAAAACCAAAGAAGGGAATATAAGATACTTTGAACATTAGGAAAACAAATTGTAGAAGATCATAAATATAATCTACTGATCAGATATTATAAAAGGGAAATTTAAACACTATAGAAACAGAAAATCTTTCACCTCCCATACTGATTTTTAGAAATATTAAAAAAGAGGGGTGGAACCAAAATGGCGGAAGGGAAGCAGTAACCTCTCTAAGATCTTCCGTGAATCCCAATCTTTAAAAACTGAATCTGAACGGATTTTGGAGTGTCAGAATCCACTGGGAGACGGCGCATGGCAGAATCCAGCCCAGGAAAGTGACCACGTGGGGGAGCGCAGAGCACATGGGGGCTGTAGCAGCTCGGACAAGAGAGCAGACTACAGCAGAGACAAGGAGCCCCAGCCTCGGACTCACCCACCCCAAGGGCAATTCAGGGGCAGTCTCACCAGCATCTCACCAAGGGTCAGGAGGATCCATTGGAGCAATGGGTAAAAAAGGGCTGGGGCCCCAGCAGAGACAGCAGCTTCTTCTGGGGCTATCATCCCCCATCCTGGAAGTTTAGAAATTGCCTGCCTGATTTTCCAGAGCCTAGGATGACAAAGTGAACTCTGGCTGCTGCCATCCCCCTCCTAGAAATAGAAAACACAGAGATAAGGGTCCCACCCAGAGTGAAATCCTGAGACAGTAGAAATAGCCTCAGGCTTGGGAGTCATTGAGAAGGGGTGTAACTGAGGCAGCCAGGAGTCTGAAGAGAAGAGGGGGAGGAGTCCCAACAAGCCCCGCCTCACCTGACCAGCAAAAGACAGACAGAGAGGTAGCCTAGGGGCATATAGGCAGAAATCTGGAGTGGCCAGACCACCCCTCCTCCACAGAGTACTCTGTGAGCCTCAGGGGGAACACTGAGAATCCTGGTTTAGCCTCAATCTAGACACCCAGAGGGTACAGCACACAAAGCCAACAACCAGGCACCAAGCTCCCAGCCTGAGAAATTAGGAAAAAGGAAGTTACAATGGGAAGGAAGGAAGCTGAGAAGGAGAAGGGGAAGGCAAAGAAAATCGATTAGAGCTTATTATAGTGATCAAGAAAACCCAAATACAGAAGACAGCATGGACACTATATTCACACCTGAGACCACAGAAGGAAATATGAATTGGTCTCAAGCCCCCAAAAAAGGGAATTGATAAAAAGAAATGCTAGGGAAAGTGGACTAGCTATACCAGATTTCAATCTGTATTATAAAGCAGCAGTCATCACAACTACTTGGTACTGGCTGAGGAATAGAGTAGTGGATCAATGGAGATTCAGAGATTCAGCAGTCAATGACTATAGTAATCTATTGTTTGAGAAACCTAAAGACTCCAGTTTTGGGGATAAGAATTCACTATTTGACAAAAACTGATGGGAAAAGTGGAATATAATATGGCAGAAACTGGGCATAGACCATTATCTAATACCATATACCAAAATCAATTCTAAATGGGTGCATGATCCAGGCATAAAGGTTGATGCTGTAAGCAATCTCAGAAAACAAGGAATAGTTTACCTGTCAGATTTGTGAAGAGGGAAAGACTTTATGACTAAACAAAAATTAGAGACCAATATAAAATGCAAAATGGATAATTTTGATTACATCAAATTGCAAAGCTTCTGTACAAACAAAGCCAATGTAACCAAGATTAAGAGGGTGGTGGGAAAGTGGGAAAGAATTTTTACAACCTATATCTCTGATAAAGGACTCATTTCTAAAATATACAGAGAATTCAGTCAAATCAATAAGAATACAAGTCATTCCCCAATTGATAAATGGTCAAAAGATATGAGCAGGCAGCTTTCAGAGGAAGGAATTAAAGATATCTATAAGCACTTGAAGAAAGGTTCTAAATCACTATTTATTAGAGAAATGCAAATCAAAACAACTCTGAGGTACCACATCTCACCAGTCAGTTTGGCTAAGATGACAAAACAGGAAAATGACAAATCCTGGAGAGGATGTGGGCAAACTGGAACACTAATGCATTGCTGGTGGAGTTGTGAACTGATCCAACCTTTCTGGAGAGCAATCTGGAATTATGTCCAAAGGGGTATAAATAATTTCATACCCTTTGACCCAGCAATACCACTTCTAGGGTTATATCCCAAAGACATCATAGAAGTGGGAGGAAGACCCATATGTACAAAAATATTTATAGCAGCTCTTTTTTTGTGGTAGCAAAGAATTGGAAATTAAGGGGGTGCCCATCAATTGGGGAATGGCTGAACAATTTGTGGTATATGCATGTTATGGAATACTATTGTGCTATAAGAAACGAGGAGCAGATGGACTTCACATTTACCTGGAAAGGCTTATATGAACTGATACTGAGTGAGAAGAGTAGAACCAGAGAAATTTGTACATAATTATAGACACAACATATGTGTGATGACCAACTTTGATAGACTGGACTCTTCTCAGCAATGCAGTGATATAAGTCAATCCCAAAAGACTCATGATGGAGAGAGATGTCTACATCCAGAGAAAGAACTAGAAAGAACTGAGTTTGAATCCAGAGTGAAGCAATCTACCTAATCTTTTTCTTTTTCTTGTTTGGTTTTATTTCCTCATTACTATTTTTCATTCCATCTGATACAATCCATCTTTATAAATTGACTAATGTCTAATGTGAAAGTGTTTACAGATCCTATACTTGACTGTATGCAGCCATGGGGGTGGGGAGGGCAGGGAAAGGGACAGAATGTGAAACTCAAGGAATTGTGGAATTGAATCTTGTAAACTAAAAGTAAACAAACAAATTATTAAAAAAAATTTTTTAAAATAAAAAAAATATTAAGAAAGCATTTTAAATTTTACTATTCTAAAACATTTAGACTAATATAAAAAAAAAAAGGTTATCGGTCATGATTTCAGCATGTTTCAGCAAGTGGAAATATCTTTTAAGCTCACATTTGACCAGTAAGATATTAAAAATTTTTAAAGGAATGATCAAAGAGGGACTGAAAAATTTTAGGAAAAATGATTTTCCAAGAATGAAACTGAAACTTAGGTTATTATTATGCTCTTTGAGAAAACAAACTGTTGAATTTCTACCTTCCTCTAAGCTCTCTATTTTATTGTGTTGTAAAATTTTCCTTATTTAGGAATAATATAAATTATAACCTCAAAATCACTTGTGAACAAGGGATTTTCAGAGCCATGGGGTAATAATTAAGTAAAATGGCCCTCTCACTACACATAAATGCTTAGTTTAGAATAATCTAAAACTAATTTTAAACATATTTCCAGCATTCATTTACCTGAAACACAGAGTAGAGATTTTTTTTTCTCCTGAGATGTATCTATTTCACATATGTACATATGTACATTCATGTAACATAAGTGCCATAGGAAAATTGAAATACTGTAAGCAAAAAGAACATAAAGTTATCAGGAAGCATTCCATTTTTTAAAAAAGTTCTGCCCTCTAGAAGACTAAAATCTAATAGGGACATCAAGACATAAATACATATAACTATGAAATAGAAAACATTGTGGTTGGTACAAAGATGTCATTACAAAATGCTATGATTAATTTGAATATATGAGGTGCCCCAAAAGTTTTGGTGGAGTTTAATCTGAACTAATTAGGTATACACATATAAAAACATTTATGTGTTTGTTATGAAACTTTATATAAACAAACCTGTACATAGCTATATATTCACACACATGCATGAATACATATCAATACTTCAATATATCTTTAATGTTATCCATGGGGTTGTATCCTCTCACATCGTAGCTAGAAAAAGCCTTCATGCTTTAGTAGCCAATGTCATGAATTGAGCAATAAAAGAGAAAAGGAGAGAGAGATATAGAGAGACAGAAAAAGAAAGATGGAGAAAAAATTGGAAAGAGAGGTGAAAAGGGTCAACATAAAAGAGAGACAGACCATGAAAATAGGGGGAAAAAAAAACAAATCCATCAGGTTTATGTAGAAGGAACCATGTTATAGTAGAAAGAGAAACAAAATGGGAGTTGGCCTGAGTTCTAGCAATGGCTTTTCAACTTGCTAAATGCATGACCTTCGGGATTTCTCTGAGTCCAAGTCCCCTCTTCTTCAGATTGGGTGTAATAATATGTGTCCTGTCTATCTCACAGTGCTATTGTTTGGAACCACTGAAAATAATTGTATGAAAAGACTTGTAAAGATGAAAGCCATCTCCAAGAGTCAAACTTCCCTGGCATTGAATTTGGTGTTGCAAGGGAAGAACAGGTTTCTTCCAAACTGACTATGTTGGACCAGACTGTTGTGTATGTTTTGTTACGTATGTGTGCTTTGTGATAAAGGAAGTATGTGGCAATACAGTGAACAGCATGTGACATGTGTTGCCACACTGAGCTCATTATCAAAGTGTACCTTCTTAGTTTTTAAGTTGAAGACAAAATGTTCTTTCAAGCAAACAATCTGTTTATCAAAAGAATATTTTATCTTAAATATTTCATTTGCAAGAAATGCCTATTTTATGTCACTTTCCATTTCCTCACTCCACTCACTTGATCATATAATGACTTTCTCTTCTTATTTGCAAACAGTACAATAATAATAGGTATGATTTATATAGGGCTTTACAAATATGATTGAATTTTATATACATATATGCATGTGTGTCTATATATACATACACATATGTACCTATGAGATAACTACTATTCGTATTCCCATTTATCAGATGAGAAAACTGAGGCAAAAAAGGTGAAGCAGGTTGTCTAAGGTAATACAACTAGTAAATGTCTGAGGCCAAATTTGAACTCAAGATTTCCTGACTTTCAAGGCCAAAGCTCTATCCATTATGCATCCTAACTGCCAAGTTCTAAGTGATATTCATGCATAATTATGATATTTAACACATTTCTTAGATGTATAGAAAGATAGAAATAAATCAATAGATTTATATCTATATCTGTCCTTATATACACATATGATTTGAACCTGCCATTTTATTGGTAGAAAAGAAACAAAGCATGTATTAAGCTCCTACTATGTGTTAGACACTATGCTAAACACTTTACAAATGTTGTCTCATTTGATCGTCATAACATCCCTGGGAAGTAAGGTCTATATTATTCCCATTTTACAAAGTAGGAGACAGGCAGAGAGAGATCAAGTACCTTGCCAAGAGTAACATGACTAGTAAGTGTCTGAGGCTGTTTGAACTCAAGATTTCTTGATCTTAGGCCCAGCTCTATCCACTTCACCACCTAGCTGTCCCAGTTGATGAAGGAAGTTCCCCATTGGTAGTTCCTTTTCTTAATGAAGACCTACAACTATTCAACAATTTGAAAGTCTTAGAGAGTTGTTTGAGGTACTTAGAGCTAAAGTAATTTGCCCCACATTATAAAGCCACTATGTGTCAAAGAAAAACATTTGAGGTCAGATCTTCTTGAATCTAAGACTATCTCTTCTTCCAACATTTTATTAATGCTTACTTTTAGCACAGTGGACAGAGATTTGGTTTCAGGATCAGAACAGACCTGGGTTCAAGTCCCTCTTTGGACACACAGGCAGATTCATTTATATGTGTGTGTGTGTGTGTGTGTGTGTACACACACATACATACATATATATATAATGCTTAAACATATATCATTCACACAAACATGAAGGGAAATTTCTTTTTCATTAAAGGTTTAAGTTTTCGTTTTTAATTTGAATAGCTTCATTCTCCTTCCTCACAACCCCATCCCACCCCAATTAAAAGAGGGAAGAAAGAAAACCCCAAGCTTTTCTAAGAAATATACACAATCAAGCAAGACAAATCCAAGCTTAGACCATGTCTAGAAAATGCATGTCTAATTCTACCCCTTGAGACCATCACCTCTCTATCAGGAAATTGGTAACATATTCCAAAATGACTTTTGGAGTAATGGTTAATCATTGTATTGACCAAATTCTTCATTCTTTCAAAACTGTTTTTATATACAATAATTATGTCATTGTATGTTTTCCTCCTAGTTCTACTCACTCACTATAAACATATACTAGTTTATACAAGTCTCTGAAACTGTCCCTTTCTTCATTGGTCACAGGGCAATAATGTCCCATGATATTCTTATACTATATATAGTACAAATTGAGGGTAGTTTGTTAATCTTAAGGTTTTGTTTTTTACTGCAACAAATATAATTTCTATAAATATTTTACCTTTATGGGTCTTTTCCTTCTTTCTCTGATCACTTTAGAGCATAGACATATGTAATGTTAATGGGATTTAAGATTTTCCCCACCCATTAATGAGCCTCATATGGAGCCCATTAACAGAAGTTTGCATAGGGGAGGCTTGCTTATAGGAATACTTTCACACATTTTGCTAATTCCTAATTAGGCACTGAGGCAAGAGAGCTGTGATGCCTTCTGTCTCTGAGATGTGTATATATACTCTGAGTTGGCATTTTGCTTTGGGGGCTCACTTATGAGAAGAAGTTATGATTCCCTGGTCAAGATTCTAAGTGACTGTATGTTCAGAGCTCCCCCACTGCTCAGATGTAAAAAGGCTCTCTCAATCCAGTGTATAGTTGATTCAGGCTGTCAGAGACCTGTCTGTTGTTGTTTTTTTTCTGCTTGTATTTTCTCTGAAGTTCAGGGAACTGACTTTTCCCCTGAAGTAGTGAATGTAATTTAAAAAGATTGTTGATGACTTAAACAACTATCTTTCCTAGTAAAGCAGATCTAAAAACCCATGCTACCAGCCATCCTGGGTATGCCAGTGTGGTAGCCTCTACAACATAGTAGTCCTATTGTTAAGTCAAAAGATTTGCATACTTAATGACTTTGGGGGTATGGTCCTAAATTGTTTTCTACAAAGGCTAAACCAATTTGCAAAACCAGAATTGCTTCAATGTTCCTGTTTTCCCACAGCCTCTCTAATATATGTCAACTTGGTCAGTCAACTTTGAACCCATGAGGAATGGAGGTAAAACCTCAAAGGTTTTACCTAAAAAAAGACGAAACCTCAAAGTTTGAGTTTCTCAAATAATTAAAGATTTAAAGCATTTAAAAAAAATCTGTTGATAACTTGGATTTCTTCCTTGACACGGATATCCTTAGCAACCTGGGTGCTTACTCATCATGCAGTTTCTGGCTAGAACAGGGGCGTCAAGCTCAAATAGCAATGGATTTGTGTAGCCTCATATAGACTTAGAAAACAAATTAACATTATCCATGTTTTATTATATTTTCTTAAACAATTGTCAGTTACATTTTTATCTGGTTCTGGCAACACCTGGGAATTTATCAGGGCTGAGTTTGACAGCTCATGTCTAGAACATGCTGTTCTTCAGATGCCTGAAGCATAGTCATGCTTGACTTCCTAGAACTTCTTAAGTGGATCACTTTAATCCCTGTCAGGGCTACTAGATATGCTTCCTGGTTAGAAGACTCTGAATCTGTCAGAGTAAGAGGCCTCCAAGGTCTATACTTGCCTTGAAGCAGCTTCACTTTTGAGGCTCCCTCTTTAGTTACTTGAAGACTTCTAGGTAACCCCTTTTTCCCACTCTAGGCTACATGAAGGAAATTAATGTATTTTCTCTTATTTCTTAATCCTTATTTAGTTTGGTGCTCTTTTTCTTTATCTTGTCTAAGGTATACATATGGGAATTGGACTAGTTATTTCTTATTTACTCCACTATCTTGACTTGAAGTCAAAAGATAAAGATTAATTAAAGATTTAATCAAACCTTAAAGATCTAATACATTGTTTCAAATAACCACGCCCCAAATTTCAACAAAAGGTTATTAATACAGTGCATAATAGTACCAAAAGAATTGCCACCAAATGAATAAAAAAAATATTTCTAAATAGCAGGGAAAAGGGACAAGGAAACAACAAGAACTCACCAAGACAAAATGTTTGGGCAACATACTAAGAGTAAGTCAGGGGAAAGAAGACAGAGACAGGAAGGAAGGAATGGAGGGAAAGAGGAAGGGAGGGAGGGAGGAAGGAAGGAAAGGAAAGAAGGAAGGAAGGAAGGAAGGAAGGAAGGAAGGAAGGAAGGAAGGAAGGAAGGAAGGAAGG
>NW_027185860.1:13805566-13805769 GCF_028583685.1 Petaurus breviceps papuanus | reverse complement strand
AGGAAGGAAGGAAGGAAGGAAGAGAAAGAAAGGAAGGTAGAAAGAAAGAGACAAAGAGGAGAGAAAAGGAAAGAAAGAAAGAAGGAGAAAGAGAAAGAAAGAAAGAGAGAAAGAAAGTGAGAGAAAAGAGAGAAAGACAGAGAAAGAAAGAAAGAAAGAAAGAAAGAAAGAAAGAAAGAAAGAAAGAAAGAAAGAAAGAAAGA
>NW_027185860.1:13801388-13805556 GCF_028583685.1 Petaurus breviceps papuanus | reverse complement strand
AGAAAGAAAGAAAGAAAGAAAGAAAGAAAGAAAGAAAGAAAGAAAGAGAAAAAGAGAGAGAGAGAGGTGGAGCCAAGATGGGGGAATGGAAGCAGTAATTTTTCTAAACTCCTCTGTGAATCCCATCACCAAACTTTAAAAAGTGAATCTGAATGGATTTTAGAGTGTCAGAATTCACTGGGAGACAAAGCATGGCACAATGCAGCCCAGGAAAGTGCCCACGGGGTCGAGGCAGGGGAAAGGGGAATGGAGAGCACCGGGGACTGCAGAAGCTTGGACTAGAGAGCAGACTGCAGCACAGAGAGAAGGAGCCCCAGCCAGCAGACTCACTCACCCCAAGGGTGATTCACAGCCATGTCAGCAGCTTCCCACCCAGGGAAAAGAGGATCCATTGGAGCAGGGTAAGAGAGGGCTCAGGCCCACAACAAAGATAGAAGCTTCTCCTGGGGCTATCATCCCCCAGCTTGGAAGTTTAAAAATCACCTGCATGATTTTCCAGGGTCCAGGATGGCAAAGTAAAGCCTGGTTACTCAGATTCCCCTTCCCTGACCAAGAAAATCCAGAGATAAATGTCCTAACCATAGTAAAATCCTGAAATAACAGAATAGCCTCAGGCTTAGGAGTCATGGAGAAAGGGAGTAACTGAGGCAGTAAGGACTCTGAGGAGAAGAACAGGAGGGGTCCCAACTGTAGTGGCAAGAACCCAATGTCCCCAGGGTCGCTGCCACCACAGGTTCTTAGATCTGCTTTGTTAAAGGAAAGCAACTCAAAATGGGTTAACAAGCTTACTTTAATCAGTCAAATATGTATCGTTTACCTAGTTCAGGGGAAAGAGGTCAACACCCCCAACTTCAGAATATACAGACAGAGTTATCAAGACAGAGAAACAGATCAAGTAGACAGCTTTCCAAACTGTCCAACCATTACATCCATACCCAATCAACATCTGGGTTTCAACATCTGGGTTTTTCAGAGCCGAGGGGGGACCTCTCAACAACGGCTTCCCAGAATCCAGATCAAATCACAGAACACTTCTCAAAGTGAGCCCCAAAACAAAGCTACACATCAGGGCTTATATAGCCTTCTCCTGGCTCAGTGAATGTAACAACCTTATTGACTCACTGGCCAATCAAGAAGTATCTACTGAAAAACAAGCCTTCCACCCCAGGCTCCAGGTGCACTTTAGCCTAGGGGCAGGGAAGATCTTCAAAATTTACATTCCCATTACACCAACAAGCCCCAACTCACCTGACCAGCAAAAGTCTGCCTGATCTGTAGCTCAGGGACATAGAGGCAGAAATATGAAGTAGCCAGACCATCCCTACCCTACAGATTACTCTGTGAGCCTCAGGGGGAAACACTGAGAGTCCTGGCCTTGGCCTCAATCTAGACACCCGGAGGCTACAGCACACAAAGTCAACAACCAGGCACCTATCTCCCAGACTGAGAAGCTTGGGTCATAGCCCTCTGTACTCCAGGAGCAGAAATACACTTTAAAGAACAGGAAACAGGCAGCTACAATGGGCTGGAAGCAACTTGCAAAGGCAAGACGAAAGACAATAGAATCCTATTATTCTGAACAAGAGGAATCACTTTAAGGGAACACCATGGACTCTATGTCCACACCTGAGACCACAGAAAGAAATATGAACTGGTCTCAAGCCCAAAAAGCATTCTTGGAGGAGCTCAAGAAAGATTTTAAAGGCCAAACTAGGGAGGTAGAAGATAAATTTAAATCTACAATGAGAAATTGGAAAAAAAAAAAAGTCTCACTGATGAAAACAAATCCTTAAAAAGTAAAATTTGTGAACTAATTGGAGAAAATACCTCCTTAAAAAAGGACCTTCCAAAACTAATTGAATAAAATAATTCACTAAAAATTAGAATCAGTCAAATCAAAGCTCAGGACTCTATGATGCACCAAGAGTCAATTAAACAAAACTTGAAGATTGAAAAATTTGAAGAAAGTGTAAAATATCTCACTGGAAAAACAACTGACCTGGAGAACAGATATAGGCAAGATAACTTAAGGAATATTGGTCTACCAGAAAGCCATGATGAAAAAAAGCAGCCTGGACAACATCCTCCAAGAGATTGTCAAAGAAAACTGTCCTGAAGTCTTAGAATCAGAAGGTAAAAGAGTTATCAAAAGAATTCACCAGATTCCTCCTGAAAGAGATGTCAAATTGAAAAATCCAAGAAATGTAGTAGCCAAATTCCAGAATTACAAGATTAAGGAGAAAACACTGAAAGCAGCCAAAAACAAACAATTCAAATATCATGGAACTACAGTGAGGATCACATAGGACCTAGTAGCTTCTACAATAAAAGATTGGAGGGATTGGAATTTGATATTTCATAGGGCAAAAGACCTAGGACTGCAACCAAGGATTAACTACCCAGCAAAACTGAGCATAATCTTTCAGGCAAGGAGATGGTCATTTAGTTAAATAAGGGACTTCAAGACTTTCCTGATAAAAAAGCCAGAGGTCAATGGAAAATTTGACCTCCAATTACAAGACTCAAGAAAGATATAAAAAGGTAAACAAGGAAACCATACGCTCACACATACACACATACACGCATGCACACTCATGCATACCCGCACATAACTTGGGATGCAATAAGAGGAAACTTGTTTATATCCCTATATAAGAAGTTGATAACTGTCAATATTGAAATTTATATGATTATCATGACCTTTCAAAGGGATATACATAGATAGTGTGGGTATAAATGAACTAATCTGATGATAAAAAAAAACCTTATTAAGGGGTTCAAAGGGACTTTAATGGGATAATAGGGAAGTATGAGACAGAAAAAAGGTAAATTATGCCATACAAAGAGGCATAAAAACACACTATAGTACAGGGGAAGGAAAGAGGGAGAGGAACATCATGTGAACATTATTCTTACTGGTTCTGGTTCAAAGAGGGATCAGCATAATCAGTTAAGTTTAAGATTCTAGTATAAAAGACACAAAAACTCATTAAATAGAGGGAAAGGAGGGAGGGAGAGGATCACTGTACGAAATTTACCCTCATTGGTTTGGGGCAAAGGGGGAATAACATACTCTCTTAAGTATAAAAATCTAATGTGCCCTATAGGCATTAGGAGGGTAAGGCTTTGATAAGAAGGGGGGGGGGATTAGAAGGGAGGGAAACAGTAGTAAAGAGAGAGGGTAGGTAAAGAAGGGGGGGTCACAGGGAGGGAACACTGAGGGAGGTGATGATCAAAAGGAAAACCCTTAAGGAGGAGAAGGGAGAAGGAAGAAACAAAAACATAAGCAGGGGAAGGAATAGGATGGAGGGAAAGAGACAGATAGTCATCATTACTGTGAATGTGGTTGGGGTGAACTTTCCCATACAACAGAGGCAGATAGCAGAATGGATTAAAAACCATAATCCTACAATATGCTGTCTACAAGAAACACATTTGAGACAAAAGAGATACCCACAGGGTAAAGGTAAAAGGCTGGAGTAGAATATATTATGCTTCAGCTAAGGTAAAAAAATCAGGGGTAGCAATCCTTATCTCAGATAAAGCAAAAACAAAAATAGGTCTAATTAAAAGAGATAAGGAAGGAAACTATATCCTGCTAAAAGGCACCATCGAGAATGAAGCAATATCATTACTTAACTTATATGCACCAAGTGGTATCATGTCCAGATTTCTAGAGGAGAAGTTAAGGGAAATAGGGGAAGAAATAGATAGCAAAACTATACTAGTGGGGGACTTTAATCTCCCCCTCTCTGACTTGAATAATCTAACCTCAAAATAAACAAGAACAAAGTTAAGGAGAAGAATAGGCTAGATATGATAGATCTTTGGAGAAAAGTGAATGGGGATAAAAAGGAATATACTTTCTTCTCAGTGGTTCATGGTACATACTCAAAAATCAACCATTTACTAGGGCATAAAACTTCACAATTCATTGCAGAGAGGAATAAATACTGAGATTATGATGCAATAAAAATCATATGCTATAAAGGGCCATGGAAAGATAGACTAAAAACTAATTGGAAATTAAACAATTTAATCTTAAAGAATGAGTGGGTCAAACAAGAACTTATAGAAACTATCAGTTAGAAACTATCAGTAACTTCATTCAAGAGAATGACAATAATGAGACAACATACCAAAATTTGGGGGAAGCAGCAAAGGCAGT
>NW_027185860.1:13793602-13801378 GCF_028583685.1 Petaurus breviceps papuanus | reverse complement strand
CCAGACTAGTAAGGCATTATACAGACTGGCCACATTTGGAATGGCATGCATAAATCTTAAATAAAAGTATAGAAGCACATAGAAAACAATTTGGGGAAAAACAAGCTTCTTTCCTCAATATTCATTAACAAGAATTTTATTAATAGTACAATTTACTAATTATGATCTGGCCGTATAAGATGACCTCAAAATCCATGTATAATTTAAAAAAATAAATGTAATGATTCCGGAATTCTATACTTTTTCTGTTGTGGTCAAATGTGGAAAAAAAATTGAAATAAAAGTTGAAACAAATTTCAAAAACTGTGACAAAAGAGTAAATTTAAAAATAATTGTTTTTATTAAAAAGATGTTAATAGAAAAACATAATTTTAATCAAAACTAATAAAAATACTTCACTATGCCTTATATTACCTTTGATTAAAGGGGAAAAGGGACTATTAGTCTGAAGATCAATTTTAGATACACTGATTTTTGCCTATGTAACTTAACACTCTCAGTTTTCTATTCATCGATCTCTAGTAAACATGCATGTACACAAGCACACATACATATACATACATGCACATATAGATGCCTAACTTGCAGTAGAAAAATAACAACTTGAAAAATAGGGATTGAAACCAAAGGCTTGAAGAAGTTTTCTGACTCTAAGTAAGAAAACAAATAATAAATGAAGCCATACAAGCACACTATTCTTTCCCTAAACAGCTTCCAAAAGACATTCCCTATTTCTCATTGCGATGTGTTCCAGGGTTTCAGGAACCATAATTCTAGCAAGTTCTTACATCTTACCCAAATCCCACAGTGGAATACCAAGCAGGTGCTCCCTACCAATAAAATAATATCCCTTCATATATTTGCATATTAATCCCACCCTCCTTTGTTTATTCAGGATACATAAATCCAATTCCATTAGACCTTCCTCAAAGGCTTCTTTTAGGAATCTGGCATTAGATTATGAATCATGAGACTTTTATTTTCTCTTAGGCATTATTCTGAATTCTCCTTTGATTCTGATAAGGTTTCAGTCATTTAGATTCAACATTTACTTTTTGGAAGGTGGTGAGAGAAATACTCTTCTCAAACTCATTTCACAGGTTAGTTATCAGTGTATATGACAACAAAAACTCTAGTTGTGTATGTGTATATATACATATGCATATATATATACACACTTTCATTAACATACAGATGCATATACATATATGATGGAATTGATTGATAATTTTAACACCACTCATACCTGTTTTTCCTAGAATAAAACAGCTTTATAAAACCTAAGTAAAATTATTATCCCAATACTCATTGGATATTTGTAACCAATTGCTTTTTTAAAAATTTTCATCCAAAAAAAGAAAAAAAATAAACATCTCAGTAGATTTTCATTTATGGTTTCTCATGAGAATATTTCAAAACTTGGAAAAGTGGCTGGCATTCTACCAACATATCATTTAGTGAATCATAATCCCTGGCATAGCACTATTAGCTTTACTTTGTAAATTACAACGGCACTAACAGTAATATTTCAGTATGATGTGACATCTTTATTATAATATTTTTCCTCTGAAGTTTAAGTTCATATTTTAGGTACCCACCAGACAGATGCAGGATTGTTTACCAGGTTTAATTAGCATAATAATGGCTATAAAAATATGTCTTCACCTATTACTACATCATTTTTCATGGCAAAGTATAGTCAAAATAACAGTTTCAATTGTTAGGGCTTTTCTAGAAACTTAAGTGACCACACGTTTTGATATGCAAGCTAGAGGATGACTTCCAAGAATAAGAAGAATTAACTAAACCAATCCAAATACTGATTCTGTTACACATTCAAGGATAATTTAATGTGGGATGATTCCATTCCACCCATTTCTTTGTTAGGGATATATTAATGCATTTTAAATGAACAGTATCTTCTATTTCAGGGGTAGGAAACCTGCCTTGAGGTCACCTGTGACCTTCCAAATCCTTCAGGTACAGCCCTTTGACTGAATTCAAACTTCACAGAACAAATACCCTTAATAAAAGGACTTGCTATGTAAAATTTGGCCTCAGTCAAAAGGCTGCACCTAAGGACTTAGAAGGCCACATGTGAAAAAAAAATGAAAAAATAATTAAACTAATTGAAAAAATAAAAAATAAAAGAAGGCCACATGTGGCCTTGAGGTTGCAGGTTCCCCAAACTTGATGTATATCTTCATGAAAATTCTAGTTTGACATAATGAATCTTGAACATTTAACTTTTTTTACGTTTACGTTTCAAAGTAACCATATTCACCAAAAACTATTTTAAAAAAGGTTGTATTTTTCTTGCTTTTATTCCTGCCCCCTTAAAATTGGATGAAATAGGGTATCATAACCAAATTGGGGCATTCTGTCTGTTTTTCCCCCTTGAAAGTTTCTAGGATGACAGACTATAGCTATGCCAGCTGTTTCTCTTCTTGTACTTTTAGGCAACAGAGCCAGGGGAATTACCACTGCAGACAGATCAATAAAGCAAAGTTGTAGAGAAGAAGGTCTGCCAATGAAACTGAAAGAGGCTTTCTGAGGCAGAAAGGAAGCAGAATTTGAAACTGAGAAGTGTTCATTGAATAAATTCTCTTAGGATTTTTGAGAGTAGGAAGATTAGAAAATGAGTGAAGGGCCAGGAAGAGAGAACAAGGTGAGGATAGGGTGATTCTCTAAGGTGCTTACCTTTAAGAGTCTCCTATATCAAACATTTTCAGCTAAAGGAAAATGCCAACTTTTTTTTTATTAGTCTTTAACACTATTAAAATTTAGGTGCAAATATCTTTTCTGGCCACACCCAACCCACAAATGAAATAGAGACTTTAATCTTGATATAAATATTTAAACAGAGGGGGAGTGTGACTTAATGGAGAAAGTGATGAACTTTAAGTTAGAAGACTTGAACTTAAATCTGTCCTCTGACATTTAATGTGTGACCATAGCAAAGTCGTCTGAGCTTTTCTCTATCTCAGGGAACTATCTAAAAAGTTAATAAGTTTGTACCCCCAGACACTCATGTTAAATTAATTATATTAACAATCATTGAATTTTTTCTTCTATCAAGCTCCTAGTTGGCATTCGTAAATAATGTATTAAATATAATATGATACTTTCCCAAAGTATTAAAAACTACAGTTAAAATTGACTATGAGAAATCTAATTTTTAAAAATGAGTTTCCTTGTGCAAAACTAAGTACTGACTTTACTCATTTACCACTGTCCTTTACTTTTGTCCTAACTACTTGAATCATTTTACACCTAAGGGGAAACCAGTCCTGGCTGCCCTCCATTCTAGGCCAATTAATGAAGCACAGATTACATGATATTCTCCAGGATAAAGTAGGAGATTTGGCATTGTGTCAGTATCAAGGTATGCCAGGAAGAGAAACAGATACAAAAATGACAGATATGTGAGGTATCCTTAATATAAAACATCATTTGTAGAAAAAAGGAGCTGGTAATAACTTAAATGCTGTTATCAACAGGACCAAACAAGCAAAAGACAGAATGTCACTATTAAGTGGAGACTTTAGTTTGTTGGAAAAAAAAAACTATCAAAGAAAAAGCCATATAAAACTCTGCTTTCTCTCTGTGTCTTTCTCTGTCTCTGTCTCTCTGTCTGTCTCTGTCTCTCTCTCTGTCTGTCTGTCTCTCTCTCTGTGTCTCTCTCTCTGTCTCTGTCTCTTTCTCTCTCTGTCTCTCTCTGTATACACACACACACACATATATAGCATGCATATGTATGTATGTATGTATGTATATGCAGACACACATACACATACACACATACAACAGAGCTCTACCTTATCCACAAGCTATAACTGGAAATGAAGGGAAGAAATCTGTTTCAGCTTTCATCCTATAATTTACAGAAACCAGTAGCTTTCAAAAGTGTGGCCCCTCCCTCACTACCTCCCTCCGTTTCCAAGGGAATGATACAGGGGAAAAAAGTAACAATAAAAGGGCTCACCATAAAACAACAAGAATCCCAAAAGGCCACACACTTTGCTAATCTGTCTCTGGTTTGTAAAATCACTGTGAACTTTTTAAAGAAGTTTAAGATTTGAAGTCAGAACCCACAAGTTTTATTTCCCCCGAAATAAAATACCCTACTTTCAACTGCTCTAGACTAGAAAACCAGAAATTATTTAGAATACAGGAATTTAGGACCACAAGCTTTTCCTCCAGATATATAAGCCAAGGTTCCTCCATGGTTATTCTCAAAATAGTCATCAATGAAGCATTTTTTTAAATTCCTTATTACTAATGGGAGAGTTCTCAAACATTTTAAAAGCTGATTCAAAATTAGCAAAACACTGAAGTTAGAAAAACAGCATTCTACATGATTTAGAATGTTAAAATACTAAATATATCTTTATGTAACAACTCGAGAATTTAAAATATGAAAATTGAGAAAATACAAACAAATGTCAAAATAATCAGTTGATATAATCTATTAAGTATCAACAGTGTAAACTTAAGGGGTTAAAATCAGTCAAAATGTCAGTCCAGGAGCCCCACTGGATAGAAACATAGTCTCAATGTTTTTTATTCTTGAAATACTGAATATTTCCATACTCAGAATTTCTATCAAAATACCTTATTATCTCAAATTTACAAAAACTTCCTTTTTTAGAACATCCCAGGTACCACTGGAGTTTTCTGAAGAAGCAACATAATAAGCATACTGTAAAATGAAAAAGCGAGAGAGAGAGAGAGTGTGTGTGTGTGTGTGTGTGTGTGTGTGTGTGTATGTACACACATAAATACCTACTGAACTTACCCCATGTGCTGGGTAGGAGATCCAGCCCAGCTCCCCTTGAATTGCTTTTGAATCCAGGAGATTAACTAAAAAAAACATAGAAACAAAATTAAGAAGAATATATCTATTTGATTCTTTGGAATTAACCATAGATTTTGTTTTTGATTTTTGGATTCCATTTTTTTTTAATTCAGACCTGTGCTTTCAATTGACATAAAATAATTGTTGATGTAGAAACTGTAATTTCTAATCTTAGAAGCTGAGGCAATTATTGGGGACCTTTCCCAAAGTCATAAAACTAGCACTAGTCACCTTCTTAACTGTATATCTAGTATAATGTATTCTAATGTCTCTTAAGCAAAAGTTCTCCTTTTAAAAATCAAGTTTTTATCTAGGGTCCCATGAAATAGACCATTTATTCAAGTAGCTTTGAGTTTCACTACAGGAAGAGAGGAAAGAGCTATGCTCACTCACTTTGTTATAAGATGAATGCATGAAGAAGAGTCATTTAAAAAAAAAGTTTTCAATAACTCTCTGTCCAAACCAATTAAACCATGAGACAGCAATAAACCAATTCCTCACATTAGTACACTGAAGTTAATTCTTTTAAATCCCCTTTTGATTTGAAAATATAGAGTTTTACCATTTGATTCAATGTATCTAAAGGAATGGATTTTGTTCTATACTTTTTATTGGCAAGTTATGCCAAATACATTTTTTATAAAAGATCATTTAACTGCCAGTACATGTGATGGATTTGGGGAAGAAAGCCAAAAGTTTCTACAGTTGCAAAGACTTTCTACTTTTAAGCAAGTCCAAATTTTAATCAATGTCATAATCATAACAGGTCAGTATAGCTGTAAGTCATTAAAATTGGTAATAGTGAACAAGACACAATTGTGTTTGCCTCCTACAGTAGGTAAGTTCTTTCCCTCCATGCCAGATTGTGTTATTAAATCTTTATTTAATTTCCCTTGTTATCCAACATCTAGAACTCATTTATTCTTGATGCTATAACTGTGTTATAAAATGTTCATTTTCATTTATTTAACTGCCTTATTACACAACACCAAGAACTCATGTTTGATACTATACTTTTTAATAGTAGGTTATAGTTCCATATCAGGCAAAATATTTATTTTTAAAAAGTAAGAAGATGTATATTGGGCAATTTGCAATCATGCTCAACAACTGTTAGGATTAATTAAGGATTACATCTTTATCTTTAAAAAGAATTTTTACATGAATGAATAACAAGTTTTTCCCCACTGTGATAGTATTAGATTAAAATTAGTAAACACTCTAGCCAATACTGACTCCTAAAGATTGATTATAAGATTATATAAACTATAAACATATTTATTAACATGATCCAGACCAGGTAGATCAATACGTGATTCTAACCGAATCATTGCCATAGGCTTCAAATAAACAACAATCAATATGAAATATGAGTACACCACATAATATACTCAAATGTCATCAATAACGTATTTATTGTTGCTTAGATAAGTGCTGCCCTTTCATCAATCATTTATAATTAGTCTAAAGCTAACATATAGAGGTCATTGATATTGTAAGGTAAAGGAAAGGAAGAGATGGCATTCTCAATCTGTACAGGAATTCTACATGCTCAATTATAGCAGTCAAAGGAAGACCCATAAGCAGGGACAAATGATGAGAAAGGTGTGAAAGTAGCCTCACGGTCCCAAGAAAGGCTTTCATTTTTCTCAACATGCGATGCTACTAAATTGATAGTGAAGGAAAGACAATGAAACAAATTATCTATTAAATCTGACATTTTCTATGATTGTATTATTATTTTCTCAAACAAGAAAATGTGGTATTTTCAGCTACTGCAGGAAAGGTCACATTCAATAACAGGAAATACTGTAATATATTGCACAGTACATTATTAATGCTATTTCCAGAATTGTGCCTGGCCACAGGAGATTCATCTGGAGGTGTAATATGGGTCAAATCTTTACATTTTGTTTTGTTTCCTTTTTAAACAGATTGACACTCATTATGCAACCCTTTACTAAATATTTGTTGAACTGAATCAAATTGATTGAGTTAAGGGTTGCATAATACCTAAATGTGTATGGCATTGTGTTAGATGCTGGGGGTATAGAGATGAGGTTCTGACCTTAAAGAACTTTTATTTTCCATACTACTGGATCTTGAAGATACATTTACTAAAAGAATGTAAAGTGCTTATCAGATAGAAACAAACTGTATGTTTGTGTGTCTATGTCTGTGTGTCTGATTTCATCAATTTAGGAAACTCTCAGTATAGAAAACTCCTTCGACTGATGCAAATCATTTATAACTGTTGATATTTTTAAAAATAAAATTTTATTGATAACTTTTGTTTTCATATCACCAACATGTACAAATGTACTTGTTCTGGTGTTCTGTAGTTTATAACGGAATTTTAAAATTAAAAAGAAACAAAAATATTTCAATAAAAGTAACCAACATATCAAAAACAAAGTCTGACAATCCATATAAAATTCCACACTCATAGTCCCCCTCATACTACGAAGGTATTTTTTTTTTTATAATTTCACAGCATTCAGTTTCAATTGATTTGTTGTTAATTTCCCTTCCCAAAAGTCATATTCTCTAATGTCTGGGTTCCCCTACTTCTACTACCACCACAATCCTGAGTGCCAGCTGCTCTAAGGAGCTCCACAACCCCTACTTATGTACTGGGATGTTGCCCACAGAGGCATAACGATTTCTCAGAGGAGGTAAACTTCTAATGAACCAACCAAACCTAGATTAAACCCATTTTGAGTTCCACATCTTTCTTCAAAGGCACATACCCATTTCCCCATGGGAGTCCTTTGTATCAGACTCCCATTACCCATTCTGGAGTGACACTTCCCCATTCAGTCTCCCAGACTCAATTCCTCTCCTTTTATCCTGCAGTCCTCCCTTTTGCTTAAAACACACACACACACACACACACACACACACACACACACACACAC
>NW_027185860.1:13747161-13793592 GCF_028583685.1 Petaurus breviceps papuanus | reverse complement strand
ACACACACACACACACACACACACACACACACACACACACACACCAAACAAACAAACAAAAAACCACAACTATAGGAATTACCATATCTTTACTATTCACCCATGGACTTGGAAGTGGCACATCATCTGTTCCCTCTGTCTCCCACCTCCCTTCTCATCATTTATGCATCCTTCTGTTATTCTGTCACATAAAATACACTGATTCATTTGTGAGGGAAAAGTGGGAGGATTTTGTCTCTAATGTTTCATTCCTGATACTCAACCATCACTTCTATTTCTTTAAGTTCTGCTTATACCTTCATCTTCTTACACTCCTTTCAAAGACCCTTTATAGTCTTTAGTTTTCTTTTCTTTTTCCTCAACGGCTGCTCTTTATCCATTTCCTTTTTTAAAAGTAACTTTTTAAGCTGAGATAATTGATATCATTACTTAGACTCTCCTTGGGAAGCTATACTTATTTACATTTCTTATGGTGTTTGCCAGATGGATATTCTATTCACATCTTTTTTTTTTCTTTTTTCATTTCTTTCTTTTTTTTCCCATAAATGCCTGAAATATGTTTCTGTTGTTGAATATCCATCTCTGTTAATTGATGATTTGGCACAGATTTGCAGGTTATGTCATTTTGGGTTGCAGCCTAAGCATTGCTTTTCAGAATATGTATCCCATTCCCTTCTGCAATTTTTAGTACCTGCATAAAAGTGTCCTTTTATTACTTTATTTGAATTACTTTCCTTTCTATGTGATGGTCTTTCTCCTGGATGCTTGCAAAGTTGTATTATTTGTTTTTGGAATTATAAAATTAAGTTTCTATGTGCCTTAGAGTTTAAAGTATTAGAATTTTTCTGGAGAAATGTTGTCTTTATTCAGAAGTCCTGGAAAGATTTGTTTTATTCTATATTGCAATATTAAATTTTTTATTTGTTATAGTCTTCAGAAGACCCATGATCCTTCAGCTATCTCTATGTATCCTGTCTTCAAGTTTAGTCACTTTGTCTCATGGAGAACTCATGTGATATTTTGATGCTGTTGCCTTTTGTTTCTCCTCTGACAGATTTTTCTTCTTTTCAGAATTTTTGTGTTCCAACTCTGTTCATTTCTTTCACTCCACTAGAAAGCCTCCTTATTATGGATTCATTTTTTTTCTAATTTTCTAATTAGTTTTTAAATTCTCCATTGAGAGCTCTACATTCTGATATAGTCATTCCTAATTTCTTCTTTTATGGAAGCTCTGCTCACACAGCCACCACTTTAGTCCAGGCTCTATTTAAACTTCAGAAGCCAACTTCTGATAATATCTAAATGATGACAGTTATTAAGAAATAACAGTTTGAATTCCACCAGGAATGTTGTTGTTCTGGGGACAATATGGCTGATTATAACAGAATGACATCACACAATCACATTAATTTTTTGTATTTTAAATTATAAGTAGTTATTTTAATAATATCATGTCTCTTTATGAACACAATGCATTATTTGTATTTATTAGGCCCAGTCATAAATTGTATATTTTATTTAGTTCCTTCCAACAAGACAAGCAACATGATACCTGTTTTTGACTCCTGCTGCTTCTTGAAAAACCTCACTATGTAATGCCTGCCAGAATAATATAAGTAATAATTACTTATAATATTACTTTTTGAAATATATAGATCACAGATGGTGTTTTCTTCCCCATATCACAAAAAAAGTTAACAAGGACATCAGCAAATAGTCATATCACTGCTTCTTTTTCAGTATGATATAGTGGAAATAATTATTTTACTATACAAAAGGACCTGAATTCCAATTACAGTTGCACTATTTACCATGTATGTGACCATAGCTAAGTTATTTAATCTCCCTTATCCTTCTGGAGTTTCCTTACCTATAAGATGGGGAGCATGGAGCAGATAATTTTTAAGGTCTCTTGTAGCTTAAAGCTTTATAAAAATATTGTGCTATAATATTTTAAGACAACAGGGTTTTTTCTTACACAAAAATATTGTCCTTTCTTTAAAAATTGATTTTTATTGATCTTTTTTTTACATTACCTAGATTTTCCATGTCCTTTCTCCTCTCCTTACTCCTCCCAGAGAACCTTTGCCTTGTAATGAAGAACTTTTTTTTTTAAGTGCAAAAAAAGAAACCAAATTCAACAAAATCAGTCTGTTGTTGTTGCTTTAAATCTGGCTTCATGTACAACATTCCATTCTGTAGATTCCTCATGTCTGCAAAGGAGTGATGGCACGTTTCTTCTCAGATCTCTTCTTTGGAGATATGCTTGTTCTTTATAATTATGCAACATTTGTTTTTGATCATTCTGTGCTTATTGTTTCTATTTACACTGTTTAGTCACTGTATATATTATTTTCTTGGTTTTCTTTACTTATTTTCCTCTGTATAGGTTTATGAAGGTCCTTCCATGATTGTCTCTAGTCATCATATTTATCACGTCCCAGAAATATTGCATTACATTCATATGCCACAATGTTTTAGACACTCCCCAACTTATAAGTATTTACTTTGTTTCCAGTTCTTTACCATCACAAAAATTGTTATTATAAATATTTTGGTGAATATGGAGTTTTTCTTTTTGCTAATGATTTCCTCCTTGGAGTAGAAACCTGACAGTGGAATACCTAGGCAAAAGGGTATGAATATTTTTGTCACTTTATTTGCATTCCAGACTATTTTCCAAAAGGCAATTCACAACTCAACCAACAATTCCTCAATGTACCTGTCTTTCCGCAATTCTAGTACTGATTTTTTCCATCTTGTGTTATCTTTGTCATGGATATGAGGTAAAACCTTAGGATCATTTTGAGTTGCATTTTTCAGAGATAAAAACAAAGGAAACATGCAAGCTTTTATAGGCAAATTTCAATACAAGATACAATAATGCTGCATTTATTTGTTCATCTTAAGAGATCTGAATTTACAAAATATGGATTTAAAGACTATTAGAAAGAAGGAAAGAGGGATTTAAGAAGCATCTACTACATGAACATACTATGTTAAGATGTGATAAATTAAATGAAATATCTGCATTATTGTTATTATTTTTATAATATTTGAGGCAGAGTTCAAACCCTGCTTCAGACACTCTGTGACCCTGAGCAAGTTACTTAAGTTCTGTTTTCCTCAGTTTCCTCAACCATACAATGGGATAACTGTTGTGGAAGATAACCACATGGGGCGGCCAGGTGGCTCAGCGAGTAAGAGCACCGGCTCCAGGGTCGGGATGACCTGGATCAAATCCGGGCTGAGATACTCAGCACCACACCCAGAAACAATTGGCCCTGTAACCTTGAGCCAGTTACTTAACCCCGATTGCTTTAAAAAAAAAAAGAAGATAATGACTGATGAGGTATGCCAAATGATCTATTCACAGAGGATATTACAATACTTGAATCAAGTCCTTAAAGATTACAAAGCCTCACCATCAAGGTGATGGATGAGTTCATAACTGATCCCAGAAATAAATACTAGGAGATCAGGCTTGGCTTGCTTTTGCGAAACCATATGATTTTTGTTATTGTTGTTTAGACTTTTTCTGTCATGTCTAACTGTTCATGACTCCCTTTTGACATTTTCTTGGTCAAGATACTGAAGTGGTTCTGCCATTTCTTTTTCCAGCTCATTTTAAAGATGAGGAAACTGAGGCAAACAGAGTTAAGTGATTTGCTCAGGGTCAAATGGCTACTAGGTGTCCAAGGTTGGATTTGAAATCAGGAAGAGTTGTCTTCCTGACTCCAGGTCTGGTACTCCATCCATTGCAACATCCAGCTGCCCTGTAAAATACACAATATTTCTAATGATTTAAAACTGTTTGCTGTCATGAAGTCTACCTATTTAACCCCCTAGTAATGCCACAGTGATATAAATCATAGAACATTCTCATTTCAGGAAAATCCATATTAGAGGTGACATAACAAACAAAGGAAAAACATATGGTTAGCATAAGCAGGCTACAATATAGTATAAACAATGACTTGAAAATGAAGAGTGACTGCATAGATATGATTGAGATTCTCAATGAATTGGTATAGTTAAGTAGCAGAGATTAGAAACAATACATAGATAACTCATGGAAGGATTGCCACCACTGAGCTGATAAAGGAACAAAAGGAAGTTCAAAGGCACCTTAGTTAGATCCTCTGTTGAGAAAGTATAAGGATAAATGGACAAAAATTAAAACAAATAATTACACCAGTACAGGGAATTTACTCATTCAGTCGTCACATATACATCAAAATGTAAAATGATTAAACAAACTGTAAACATTCACATTAAATTGTATTTCTTAATTACCCTGGAATCCTTCAAGGTTCAGTTTCAAATGCCACCTTCTGCAGGGCATCTTTCCTAGTTCCCCCAACTGCCAAAGGCAAACTTCCCCTCAAAGATTAACTTCTGTCTCATCTGTATGTAACTTTTTTGTACATATTTATTTACACATTTTTCCAATATTGTAATGTAAATTCCTTAAGGGCTGTTTTTTGTTGTTGCTGTTTTGATTTTTTTGCTTTTTATACTTTTTTTTATCTCTAGTGAATAGCATAGGTCCTGGGGCATAGACTGTATCTATAAATACTTGTTGAACTAATGACTGACTGTTTAACAATTCTCAAAATATAAATTAATAATCCAAGAGCAATCCAAAATGCTGCAATCACTGAGTTGGATTGGAATATATTCTCTACTATTTTTGACTTATGCTTGGGATTTCATAGCACTTTAAACATTGTTGTTGAATTGAAATCACCTGGGAATACCACAAAACTTTTCTTCTACTATCTATCGGACTATGGTGCACAGGCTGCATGTGGAGTGAATGTGATAAGGTGTTGAGAAAGTTAATGGACTAGGCCAAGTAGAAGTGTGAGGTTTCCATGGAAAACAGAGTTAACTAAATGTCTCATTATAATGTAGCCTCTTTTCCTGCATAACAATTCTGTCAAGAGGCTTTTATAGTCTAACCACCAAGGGGTGATCCTCATTCTGACTCAAAAACCCGAAGTAGATTTTCAAATGGGTTCTGAAATAAACTTTAAAAGTCAGAAGGTAAATCTAGCAGGCATGGTTTGGAATAAAGATACATGCAAAACACACAAAGTAGATAGACCTAAGTTGTAGTACTGTGGGAGAGAGGGAGGAACATACTGTCCTTCCTTGTCACCTATTTCCACAGTTACAGATTTAATCCAATTAGTCCATGGCTATCAGTACCACCCAGGCACAAGGCTCTAATGGTTTGTACCTGTGGTCATAGCTTCTTTTATAACCAGTCAGCCAGGAGAAAGATACCATCCACACAGCTGCTATTATTGACAAGAGAGTGATCAATAGGGGAGAGATCCACTTTCAATACAGTTTATAGGATCAACGGATTTAAGAGCTGGAAGAGACCTTAGAGATCATTTAGTTCAAGGGTTCTTAACCTTTGTATCTTTCTTATTAGAGGCAACCACCAGGTAGGACATTATGCTGTTGGGTCTTAAATTAGGAAGATGTGAAATCAAATCTTTCCTGAGGATGTGATTTCAAATCCGTTCTTGTATAATATACTAGTAACCCTGGGTTTTTTGTTTTTTGTTTTTTTTTGCTTGCCTCAATTGCCTCAACACTAAAATAGGAATAATAACAGGTCTTACCTCCCCGGTTTGTGGAAAGAATCAAGTGAGATAGTATTTGAAAAGTATTTAGCACAGTGTCTGACACATAGTAGACATTAAATAAATACTTTTCCTTCCTTCATGTGTCCCTTGAGCATTCTGATGAAACCTATGGACCCTTAGAAAAAAATATTCTAAGGTAGAAAATTTTATATATATATACAATTACAAATGAAACACAATTTTATTCATAATTATCAAATAAGTTCAGGAACTCCAAGTTCTTATTTAGTCCAACTTGCTCATTTATCAGATAGGAAAACTCAGGCCCAAAGAAAGGAAGTAATGCTTATGCATTTGCTTATGCAATGCTTAACCCTATTAGCAATCATAATAGAGAGCTGGTTGTAATTATAATTGATATGCAACTGGGACAATAATTAATCTCTCCTAACTCACACCATTAAAAAATTACAAAGTAAGACATTTTCAAAAACAAACTCTAAAAATAGCATTAAAATAAATGACAAGTATAAAAAAGCAAGTGTATTCCCTAGAAAAACTTTTGAAGGGAGGATTTCTTAAGGGTCTTATTGTGGTGAATAATTCACATCTAAATAATGTGATTCATTTTCAATGATCACTGCAAAATTCAGATTTACAGAACCTGCTTTTCAATTAAAAAAGACAGACTTTACTTACATCTTTTGAAAATTTCCATAATACATATATACACTGGGAGAAGCTAAAGAAAATATTTAGTTTTCTTTTTGAGATAACAGTTATACAGTTATTTACAAAATATGTTAACTTTATGATGGGTATCTTTTGTTTAATTGGTGTCTCTTCTAACATAAGCAATGTATAATATAATTATGAGCTTGTATCTCAGTAATTTCTTTCACAGAATCATGAAAAAGAGTGTCTAGCCAATATAATTATCCCTGCCTTCTACTTACAGCAACATTAATCAGAAAAAAATAAAATCCTTCAATTTGTATTACTTATGTGATCAGGCCCTACATATTACAATTAAGTCTCATGAAAGAAAACTGGAGGTTGCAAAGGGGTTGAAGGAGCAAAGAGATCAACTGAGATGGATTTAATAAGTTCAGCGCCCCTGAATAAGGTGGATGCTAAAGAAATGTTTGACTGAATGAAAATATTGCTGTGTAAATACCTATAACGGCTCAATATGGTCTTATTTAGCCTCTATACTAACATGCCATTTAGAACTCTGTTATTTTGATTTATATAAGTGAATCTCACAGATTAAAATTAGATCTTAATTTTATTCAACCTGTGAATGATACCCATTGCTCTCTCTTCATACAAAATATTCATAAACCAAAGTGGGCTGAAGTTTTGTTTGTCACTAAATAAAAAACAAATTACCACAATGACTTTATCAAGTGATAATACTATCCCGGAAGAAAGAATAAACTAAAAATTTATTGAAATTATCTATTTCTATTAAAGATCTGAGATATTTAGTGCCTGTGTAACTTTAGTCATGTTCCTTAATTTCTCTTAGTTTCAAGAATTTTTGTATCTGCAAAATGGAGACGATATTACACTATCTATTCCACCTTGTAAATTTTAAAGCACAATAGGAGTGTAAGCCATTATTCTCCATGGATCTTTATGCCATAAGACAAACTTGTCAAGTATGTTTTCTATTATTAAAAATGGTCTTTCCTGAGGAGTGCTCTCTTGTTCAACCACATGATTCTAGAATACCCAAATTCTAAATCACCTCTCATAAAGAGAAATTCCTATAGAATAAATAAATATCAGAAAGTATACATACTTCTATTTTCATGACTATGGTGATTTGTGGGGAAGAGAAAAAAATAATCAACTAATACACAAATTTGAATTTTACTTAACTGGACACTTACTGAATTTCAAATATAGAATCTTTCTAAAGTGTGAAGTTATAAAAAAGTCTTAGATATCAGAAGATCGTAGTAGTTCTTAATATTGTGAGAAATGGTTTATACAACAGAAGTATTACTAGGTAATATTTAAAATTCAGACATTGTAAAATCTCTCAGAAAACTAAAGGAAGGGTTCTGATGACAATTAATTACCACAGCAGGAAAAAAAAAAAAAACAACCTAAAACATCTCACATTATGTAACAACTGCTTTGGTTAGGGATCATCTAATTTCGGTGCAGTTTCAAACCATTGCTCTACAACAGGGGTTCTTTAACTTTTCTCGATCCCTTCAGTAGTCTGGTTAAGTTTATAGACCCCTTCTCAGAATAATGTCTGTCGCCTACATTCAAAATTGAAGATAAAGCTAAGTTTCCGTTGGTGTTTAGTAAAAATAAAGATGCACTATTTTCCTATCACCAAGTTCACAGACCACCTTCCCCCCCCAATCTATCCATAGCTTTTAGGGGTTCTATGGTCTCCAGGTCAAGAAGTTCTTTCAAGAATATTCTGGAGCATTCCCACTGTGACATATTTATTGACTTTAGGACAAATGGAAAACAAAATTCATCAAAAATTCACAATTCTATAGGTGCTTTCCTGATGACAATAATTCTCTAAGATTGATATATGGGAATATTGTAATTCCTCTTTAGACTCAAGCTAGTGAAGCTACTTATTTGTCCATTTGTCACAAAACTAGTAAATGTTGATGCTCTTTGTGTTAATAGATTACTTTAACAAAAAGCTCCTTTTAAATTAGGTTGCCACAACAGGTAAAACTCTTATCTTGTCCAGTAAATGATTTCAAAAGTAGACAAATAAAAATGGATTATTTTATTATGAAATAACATTAGGAATCAGAGCAAGCTTTATATGAATTATTTTCCATATATTCCACTATATTTATGTTGATTTTTCTCAAAAAGGCTAAGCAATATAATTTATATACAGGGTGCCCCAAAAGTCTTAATGTACTTTTAAAGTATTAAAATTTATTGTTTTATGTATTTTTCTTTTTTATTAAATGCAGAATTTATTGGGATTTTAAAAAACTCATAATTTCTTATGTCAGTGTGTGTGTGTAGATATCATTTCATTTAGGAACTAATGGATAATAGTAAGAATTGGATACATTAAGACAATTAAAACAAGGTAGAGCCTAGCCTGTCTTTCTCAGTGTTCTGTCTTGAGGGAAGGGGGAAGATGAATGGAGATATTTTACTTTAATTTTTTAAACACAAATATTGGTAGGAACATTACAAATTTAGGAAATATAATTTTCCTCAGTTATACCTAAACTACTCACTATTACTTTTGTAAGAATTCTATTTAAAAATGTGAAATTTGACAAGGGTCTTTAAAGGTTATGTGACAATAGGCTCTTTAAAATTTACAAAGCATTTTACATATGGCTTTTTAAAAATTATCCCCATTTTCCAGATAAGGAAACTGAATGAGGTTGGGATAAATGAAGCTACTTGCTTAGAGTCTGAGACCGCATTTGAACTCATCCTCCTGTCTCCGAGTTGATCATGCTGTACAGTGAGCCACCTAGCTGCAGACTTTAAAAATTAAAGTGATATATCTCTCTCTTAAAAAAATAAAGAGAGGGAAAAAAGTAATATTTATATGTCTCTAGAAGTTCATCCTTTCTTAGAGGTCTGATGTCAGACTATCATTCTGATAAACTGATAAAAGTTATTTTAAGAAATTTAAGAACTAAGTGCACCAGTTTTAGTGAAATTCTTTTTCTTTGAGAGTTCCTTTTATTTTTATTTAAACCTTGATTCAACTCAATAGATGCATACTGAATTTTATACGTGTACTTCTGATATTAATATATTTTTAAAATCTATTTATCATCAGTGTGAGGGATAGAGGATTAGGATAGGAGAAAAGACAGGTAAGCACCCCTGGCGAATTTCCAAGAATTCACTGTTAGGAAGAAAATGAATGAGTCAAAGCTAGAGGGAACTTTTAAAGGGACAGTAATTTTTATTTCTCACCAATTAAGTCATTTTAAATTCCTCCGAAATATATGCAGATTATTTAGATATAAATATTTTAAGTGATGGAATTCTTTAGTGTTTGGTACTTTTCCACACAACCATTTTGCGGTTCTAATAGGAAATATCTATGCTTTTAAAAATAAAAGCTCTGAATGTCAGTTGTGCCTCAAAGTTTTTCAAAACCACTAATTGCTGAGCATGGCCTAATTTTACTAATTCAGTTAAGTTAAGACAAAAAGTATAAGTAATTGCAACTGGCAGCTTCTGCTCAAAAGACACCATACAGAGTCAAAGCTCTGCTATTTCATATTAGGAGCAGTGCATGAAGGAAAAGACAACTGAAGTTTTCAAGACACTGCTTAAACAAAAGATTCCACAACCAAATTGTCAGTTTGAGGTAAAAGATGATGATAATTTTAAGACGATGATTATCTAAAGCCAACCTTAATATAAAAATAGCAAACTAAAAAAAATTCTATATTTAATCAAAAACAAACAAAAAAACTAATAAATATACTGAAATAGTTGAATGCATTTAAAGTATATATACTTCTTTGGTCATGGAAAAGCAACAATCTAATTTGTTTTCATTGTCCCTGTTAACTACCCTTAAATATGTCTTCAGATCAACTGGCATCTCACAGTTTGGACACAACTGCTTCTTTAGCTGTATGCCATCTTTGAAAGTCATTGATCAGTAATGTTACAAAACAAAACAAAATTATTCAAATGTCAAATCAAATTTAGACTTAAACAGTTGTAAAACCTGAGTCAGTATTTTGGTTTGGGTTTTGTTTTCTTTCTTATTGCCAGTGTGTATTTAAGAAGACTTCCTTTGATTTTATCAAAATTCCAAGACATTATCTCTTCACCCAAGGGAACTTAATTCAGTCCGTATTTTGGAAAAGGGTCAGCTTAAGGAGTATGGGAGGAGAGTGGGAGAAAGTAGGGGACTGAGGGATTATCGAGAATACTACCATACTACAAAGGATAAAAATGAGCCAAGTAGCCATCAAAAAGATGATAGCCATTTTTTCCTATCCTCATTTGTACTCAAGGGAAGCAACACAATATACCATTTTATTTTGAATATACAGATCAATGTATATTTAAATCAATACTATTTTTCTGAATATAAAACTAAGTCCATATGAAATCTCTAGGTATTTGTAAACTATGAAGCTATGGCTGAAAATCCAGAAGCAAAACTATAGTTAACTGTTAACAATGTGCTACCTCGCCCTTTTGAGACCTGTTGAGATAATTGAAGAAATTTTTAAATCCCATATTGATAAGAAAACAGTTTTACCATATGTAAAAGTAAAAAACTTAAAGGCATAAATTTTTACTAGCGTAGGAAGATCCCAGTCTAGTTTATACAGCTAAGCTTATCTATTTTTTCTTAAATAATCTTCAGAAGGTGAATTTTCCCTTGATGAATAAGCAATCCACAGAAAAACAAAGTTAATCTTGCTTGTAAATCCCAATAAAATTATACCCAAGAGTCAACAGGCTGTCTTTTACTCCCTTTTAATAAATTTACCAGGTATAGGAAAATAACTGACCAAGCATAACAATTCAGATCCTGAATTTAAAAAAAAAAAGAGAAAAGCTAAAGCTACTCAGTCTTAAAAATCTACAATAACATAACAAGATTTATTTTTTTGTTGATTGGGGAATACACAAACCAAGTCCATGCAAACTTTCCAATGAAATATATTAAAGTGAGTTACCAACTTAAATAATCCCCTAGAAATAAGGGAAAAAGCATGTAAGTGCCTGTTATTAGGTAGCAGTACTAGGGTATAGAATAATAAAAATGAAATAGCCCTTACAGTTAAGGCATTAAAATCCTATACTGAATATAACATATACATAATTAATACAAAATGAATCCTCAGAGTCTTCTTCTAATCGGGGATCATTACTTCATTTGGGTTCCAAGAATTTTTTTAATATTTTGACAAATATTTCAATATAAATGGTTTCTGAGTGATGCTATGTAAGGTGTTTTATACATTTAAAAAGCATAATTCTTAGATGGAGTCCATAGGCTTCATCAGACTGCCAAAGTGGTTGATGACACAGAAAAGGTTGAGAACTCCTGGCTTGAACCCTTCTCATTTATTCTATTTTTTTCTTCTTTTTATATGTTTAATTTTTTTAATGCTTTATTAACTTCTGATTTACATCATTAGTTTCCGCCAGATTTTGAGTTACAAATTTTCTCCCCGTTTTTCCCCTACCCACCACCCCAAAATAGCAGTCCCACAGGATATCCCCTCCTCCAATCTCCTCTCTTCCATATTTTTTCCCATACCCCTTTCAACTTTGCCAGTGTGTCTCTATGCCTCAGTGCCTGTATATCATATTTCCCAATAACATGTAAGATGTTATTAATAATAGTATATAGATAGATAGATCACACACACACACACACACACATATATATATATATATATATATATATATATATTTGAATATTTGATTTTAAAACTTTCAATTCCAGATTCATTCCCTTCCTTCCTTGTCACCCACCCTTACTGGGAAGAGAAGCATTTCAGTATAGGTTGTATATGTATGGCCAATGCAAAACAATAACATAGTAGATATATTGTAAAAGACTGACTATATTTTCCTCCCCCCCATCCCACCTCCCACTTGTTGCATTCTCTACTATGATCCAGTCCCTTTTCAAAAGTGGGGGCTTCCAACTTACCTCCCCCTAGCCAGCCCTCCCTTCCATCATTCACCCTCTCATCCCCTTCCACCCCTATTCTCCTGGAGGGTGAGATACCCTATTTAGTGTGGATTTCACTACCTCCTCAAGCCATATTCAATGGGAATAAGGTTGACCCATTCCCTCTTGCCTTCCTATTCTTCTCCTCTGTTGTAATCATTTTGCCTTGTCCCTTCTGTATGAGATAGTTTACCCCAATCTGTCTCTCCCCATCTCCTCTCATTACATTCCTCTCACCTCTTAATTTCACCTTTTAAGTATCATCCCTTCCTATTAAATTGGTCCTGTGCCCTCTATCTATGTAAACCTGTAAACATCTATATACACATTCACATATGTATTCATATGCCCATATATCCTCATATATATATATGTATATATATTTCTAATCCCTTCCACTACTGAGAAAAGTTTCATAAGTTACAACTATCATTTTTCCATGTAGGAATGTTAATAGTTCAACTTTGATAAGTTCCTTATGATTCCTTTTCCCTGTTTACTTTCTCATGCTTCTCTTGCTTCTTGTATCTGAATGTCAAATTTTCTATTCAACTCTGGTTTTTTTCAGCAAGAATGCCTGAAAGTCCTCTATTCCACTGAATGATCTTATTTTCCCCTGAAACATGATATTCAGTTTTGCTGGGTAGGTGACTCTTGGTTTTAATCCCAGATCCTTTGCCCTCCAGAATATCATATTCCAAGCCCTTCGATCCCTCACTGTAGAAGCTGCCAGATCCTGGGTTATACTGATTGTGTTTCCACAATATTCAAATTGTTTCTTCCTGGCTGCTTGTAATATTCACTCCTTAATCTGGGAATTTCAGAACCTGGCTATAATATTCCTAGGAGTTTTCTTTTTGGGATCTTTTTCAGGAGGTGATTGGTGGATTCTTTCAACCTCTATTTTGCCCTCTGGTACTAAAACATCAGGGCAATTTTCTTTGAGAACTTCCTGGAGGATGATTTCTAGGTTCTTACTTTGGTCATGACTTTCAGGT
Source organism: Petaurus breviceps papuanus (assembly GCF_028583685.1). Lineage (NCBI taxonomy): Eukaryota > Metazoa > Chordata > Mammalia > Diprotodontia > Petauridae > Petaurus > Petaurus breviceps. The sequence goes on along the minus strand of NW_027185860.1, from coordinate 13,780,303 downwards.
AGTCCAATAATTTTTAAATTATCTCTCCTGGATCTATTTTCCATGTCAGTGGTTTTTCCCACAAGATATTTCCCATTGCCTTCTATTCTTTCATTTGTTTGGATCTGTTTAACAGCATCTTGATTTCTTATAAAGTCATTAGCTTCCATTTGCTCCAATCTAATTCTGAGCAATGATTCTCCTCATTGAGCTTTGGAGATTCTTTTTCCATATGGCAAATTTGACTTTTTAAGGCATTCTTCTCCTCATTGCCTTTTTGAGCCTCCTTTGCCATTTGAGTCAGTCTGTTTTTTAAGGTATTATTTTCCTCAGTGAGGCTGTTGACTCTCATTTCATAATTTTCTTTCATTGTCCTCATTTCTCTTCCCAATTTTTCCTCCCCACTTCTCTTATCTGCTTCTTAAGGTCCTCTATGACCTGTAACCAGCTCGTATTTTCCTTTGAAGCTTTTGGTTCAGGAGTTCTGATTTCACTGCTTTCCTCCTGTTCCATGCTTTGCTCCTTTTTGTCCCCAAAATAGGAGTGTATTGTTGGAATCTTCTGTCTGCTTTGTTTCCTTTGCCTGCTCATTTTGCCACTCAATTACTTGACTTTTGGGCTTTTTGCCACAGTAGGACTCTGCCACCAGACAGGGAAGCTTTCGTCCCAAACGCTGGGATTTTCTCAGCTGCTGGAGGTATTAGATGGGTGCCCTCTCTGAGGTCTCCACATTCTCTGGCAAGCTGGACACACACCCCAGGACCTCCACCCCACACTGCAATCCAGGTCCAAGCAGGTTTAAGCAAGAGCGATTACGATTCAGACTGGTGCTTGGTCCCTCTACACTTTGCAGGCTAGGAGCTGAAGCTGCCATGTGGCAGTGGCTGGCTGTGCCAGCATCTCAGTGGTTTCTCACCCCGGGGGTAAAAGCCCCGCACTCCCACTTACTGGTCCCAAAGTCCAGACTGAACTGACCTCTCACTTTGTCCTTTGCATCTATGTGTTGATAAATCTGGAAACTGCCACTGCTGCTGCTGATCTGGAGTCCCTCTGGCCTGTGGCTGGTCAAGCCTGCCCTGGGGCTAAAGCCTTGGCGCGGGGCTGGGCTCGACTCCTAGAGTGCTGTGCTGGCTGATTCCTGCAGGCCTGCCGGCTGTCCTCAGTGGGAGGTTAGCTTCTCTGTGTCATTTGGTGGGTTCTGCAGCTCCAAAGGTTTTTAGAGTCCCCTTTTTACATGGATTGGGGAGGGTGGAAGCTGGAGCCGAGGGAAGGTCGTGCTTCTACTCTACCATCTGGGCTCCACCCCCCCCTTGTCATTTATTCTTATGAGAATATTTCAATGGGGAAACTACTTAAGTGTTTTCATGTGAACACAGGGAATAGCACAGTGATAACAGGATAAGAAAAAAAAAAATGTGTGTCATTTTGAAGAAACCAAGACACTAAATCTTTGATTTGGAAAACTGATGTCATCAATATGCTATTTGCTGTTTGCCAGGTTAACATAATTTATGGAGGTAATTAATGAACAACATATGTGCCGAAATGTCCATGTGAAAAACATAATTGTCCTTGACTTAATTTGCTACTTTTCAAGGCTATATAACTAGTTACCTTCTATCAGTGCTTCAAAATGTATAAAGTACATTTTTTTTTAATGTGAAAGATAAGTCTCTAAAATAAAAATCACTATTTATTATTCCCTCTTTGAGATTTCTGCCTCTATCTTTACTGGAGAAAAGGTGTTGGAAGAAGAAGGAATATAATTTTGAGAATTGTGTATTTCTAACAAAAATTTATAGTGCATTTTTCTCAATGGATAAATCAACAAGCATTTTAATATATTAAGTAAGTAGACCCCTTAATAGCGCTTACTATGTGCCAATGACTGTGCTAGGCACTAGGGATACAAACACACACACACACACAGAGTACTCACTTGTCATAGTGTGCATACACATACACATATTTGGGGGGGGGGAAGGAATTGGAAAGGGAAGGTCAAAAATTTTTGTGTAACTTCCCGACATGTTTTATCGAAGATCAAATAAATTATTTTATTTTCTACTTTCACAGCTCACTCCTCTCCCACCCTGGGACCCCAACATAAGATTTAGAGCCGAAATGGACCTCAAAGATAATCCAGGGGTGGGGAATCTGCTGTGTCAAGGCCACATGTGACTTCCTACATCCTTGGGTGCTACCTTTTTACTGAGTCCAAGTTTTACAGAACAAATCCTTTTATGAAGAGTATTTGTTCTGTGAAGTTTGGATTCTGTCAAAGGGCTACACTTGAAGACCTAGAGGATCACATGGCCTCAAGGCCACAGGTTCACCACTTTCCAACTTACTTTTTATTTTTTTACAAATGAGGAAATTAACACAATTTGACCATGAAATGCTTGTACAAAGATAGAGAGAACAGCAAGCAACCAAGCCAGGACCCAGCACAGGTCCTCTGACTTCAAATGCAGCACTCTTAGAAATAGTTTATGTGTGGAGTATACATACTAAAATTTTATGCACAAAGGTTTTATGGGATTTTTTGTTTGCTTTCGTTTTTGCAAAATATCTCTCTTGTACATTAGAACAACCCTGTGAATAAGTTAAGGCACATAGGATCACCATTTTATATTTAGGAAAATAATGTTAATATCTCCCTTGAAGGCAAGGAAAACAGGTTAACAATAGTATATTAAAATTTGAGGCTCAATGCTTACAATAAAGAAGTAAGATCTGAGAAGATGGAAGAGTAGATCTTAAAAAAGAAGGTTTTTCCCCCAAAGAGAGGTGCTGGGAACTACACACAGAGGAATGAAAATTATTAACAAGATTATAGGAGGTTCCCCATCTCTAGGATCCAAGAGAGCACTTCAGAACAATCAGAGGTCTGGGAGCAACTCCAATCCTTTTCCCAGGGTGACCACCCTTCTTTAGGCTGATTCTCCTTTTCTCAATCTCAGAATGTATATGTTGCTTCATTTGAAATCCCAACAACCCCATATTCTGACACGCACTGATATTTCAATGGATATCGGATCCAAATGGGAACATCCTCTGGGAAGTGCAGATTTGTCACCCTCTCTTCCATTCTTTAAAAGCTCCTGAGGCATAGACCCACAGATTAAGAGACTCCCTAGGCAGGGCCTTCCTTCCCCCCAACAATAGCACCCCTCCACAGGCTTCCCAGGGAGTCTGAGGGTTTCAGCTTCTCAGTTTGTACAGTGAGAGAGGCTCTTCCCTGAGAAAAGAACAGCGAGAATAGGAGGGGGTGGGCACAAGCCAAGCAGATTGAGGGCTCTCAGCTTCCTGGGGGTGGGTAGAGTGAGGGTCACACAAAGCAGGGACCTAATTGGGGGACAGGGAGCAAATACCAACACTGAAAGGGTGGGGAGCAGAGCTCCAAATGTGGACTAACTCATCTATCACAGATTAGGCACCGAGTTCTTATCTTTTAAATGTGTATGAACCATTGGATATGTACAAAGGCACAGACTTACTTTATATATGCATATTAATTACAGGGTATAGTTTGTTCTCCCTCAAGCCTAAAGGACAGTGGGAAGTTTCTCTTCCTTTAGAGCAAGGACATCTAATGCAAAGGCCATCAGAAAAAAAAAGAAAAGAAAAAAACCCAGCAATAAACCATTTCCCTCAAGAAAGCTGAAACACACTTTCTCACAAATACCTATCCCATCAGTAGGAAAAGGGGACACTTATAGTAACACAAATGGAGAGGCACTCCCTAGGAGGGTTTTAATTTGTTGCTTAATACAGTTTCTACTTGTAACACCTTTAAGTCTTGGCTTAATAGTTGTGGAAGAAGGCTTTTGTCCTTAAAAGCCCACAAAGGTGCCTGCATAGTCAGGAGTCCACACCCATCTCTGTCCTAACTAATTTCCACTAACTTTTTTTCTTCTGAAATGTAAACTTTGCAACTTAGCCTAAAGTAAAATACAACCTGAATAATGTCACATGAAGAAAGAAGAAAGCATTGTTAGTGCTTTGCTCTGCCATCCATGGTAAACACTGTTTCCCCCTATTTCTCCACTATTTACTTAATTGCTTGTATAGTTCTACCATTTTTTTTTCTTCTTTCTCTCTCCAATTATTCTGACTTCAGCATTTTTTTTTTAGTAGATCACTTGGATTTTCGCCCTTTGCTTTGACTGGAACAGCAGGACATAGTTTAGAAAATGAGGGGGGAAAAAGGTTTCCACTTTCAGGGCTTACAGCTAAATAACATCACTCCAAGTTTAAGGCTTTATTGGGTGTAGCGGTTTTATTCCATGCTCCCTCCGTATGCTTTCAACCAGACAGCAGAATGGGAGGTATTTTTTTTTGTTGTTGTTAATGTCTTAAAGTTTTTGACAACTTTCTGTTGTCAAAAAAGTGTCTGTATGTGGGGGTGGGTGGGTAAGGGAGATGTGTGGTGGAGTGTGTAAAACTGAGGAAAAGCTTACTATTGATAACATATTTGTAAAATAGCTCAGGACAGGGCCTGGAACAAATTAGGTGCTTAATAAATACTTATTGATCCAATGACTAAAGACTTAAAAATTGCTATTGGGATTATTTACTAAAATTGACTATCTAGCAATTGTAGATGCTACATAAATTTTTTTGAGCATTTTATTGAGCTGTTTGGATAATAGAACCCTCATACTACTGATACTTTGGTCTTCATTGCCCTTTTCTGTTCACTTTCCACTTGTAAAGACCTCTTACAAACTAAGCTTCTTTTCATACTAAGTAAAACTGGCAGAAGGTAAAATATTTAGTAAGTGACTTTCCCTGTGGGGAGCCCTCTTGCCCAGGCTCCACTGGTACATGATATCAAGCATCTGGTAGCCGTGCCTTAGAGATGACATGGCCGAAGAGCACACATGCCCTGGCCTTGATTTTTTTTTTCTAAACTGGAGTATCTTTTCTTGTTTATTAATTCAGCAGTTTTCAGTTTTTTTTCTTTTTTTTAATAAATGCAATTTTGCTTCAACTCCAAAAAGTCGAATATACTTTATATCCACTTACATTTGAACTTCTTAAAGAAATCAAGAGGCAGCCTAAGTCCATGTTTTACCTGGATGAGTAACATAATGGATGTTTTGTGCCACCAGCCAAGCTTTTATGTGAAAAAGCTGTGGAATGCTACTTACGCATTTGGTAACAGCTCAGTAGTGACCCTCACTGGTGATAAAATCCAGATCTCTTAAGACAAAACCAAAAAAGAGAACACCTGCATACGTACATGTAAACCTTTCATCAAATGGGGATTATGTAAAAACAGCCAATAACAGGTTTGGGGATGAGGGTGTGGTTGGACATTATTAAGCATTTACAAATAAAATCAGAAAATGCCTGACAGATATCTCAAATACCTACTTAACCTTCAACAAACTATATTCATGCCAAACAAAATTACTTCAAAGTTGTTCAAATACAGAGGCAGGCCACACCACGCATATATTAAGTGACTTTTAACTTTTTAGATATAAGTATTTATATAAACTTTATATAAACACACTTTATTGGATAATTTTAAATAGTGCATATTTTATATTTCTAATTAATCCAAATTCATGATTTTTTTTTCCTTTTAGATAGTAAATCAAGAAAAGGTCAGGAAGTAGAACAAGAATATAATTACAAGAGCAAACAAATTTTTTGAGTATTTAAAAGACCAATGGCTTCCAGTTTTGCATGAACAAAAATAGTGAATTTCCTCTTGGAATTCAGTATTTTTTTTCTTTTTGGAGGGCAATTAAGTGACTTGCCCAAGGTCACATGGCTAGTTTTGTGTGTGTGTGTGCGTGTGTAAGTGTCTGAGGCAGGATTTGAACTCTGGTCCTCCTGATTCCAGGGCCGGTGCTCTATTCACTGTGCCACTTAGCTGCCCCCAAATTCAGTATTTTTAAGAACCAAAGTGAAACTTTGAAAATACACAATCCAATAAGTCAAAAAAAAAATATAAAATTTTATGAAACAAATTTTATATAAAACTTATGAAATCAGCTAAACATACTATTTAAGGGTGACAAATCTATGGCCATAGTTGGAGGTTTTTTTTTTTCTTTTTTAATACATAAACTTTAAATTTAGGGTTTTGTGTTTGCTTCTTTTGGGGTTTGTTTCTTTGTAAGGGTCAACTGTATGCTTTATATCTCTCAACATTCAATGTCAAAGATAGTCTTCCCTTTAAATATTACTATGATTCCATTAAGTTATATGATCAGGAAGATTTATGAAACAATTTCCCTACTATAGTTCTTATAGTTATTTAAATGTAAACAATGCATAGTTCAAGTGATTATATTTTTAGAACATGTCAGAAAGAAAACTTTTTATTGTAGCACCAATAAAAACATAGTAAAATATCATATCTACAGTGCCATAAATTGTTGTAAAGAAAAGTTATGTAATTGCCAATTTATGCCAACTAATTGGCCTATTAAGATTTGTAAAACATGGTCATGTTATAAAAGCATGGTATGTTGAGTACCAGTATAAACATTTTTCCTAGTGTCAGATGGTGTAAACATGTTATCAATATCTACTTAATTAGGAAATTATATATTCCAAATAAATTTATTTTGTGCTGTACTTTTGATAGGTTACAAGAAGTTTCCTGTCTGCATAATCCAAATATTATCCAAGCAATTCAGGTTGTCAGTAAAAGCTTAAACAAATTTGTTGATAATCCTGTTAATGACCTAGGTCAAGTGTTAACTGTTGTGGATTATAAAACAGTAAAATTAGTTTCTAGTTTCGAGTACCTCCAGGCAAAAGGCCCACTTAGAGAAAGATCAAAACAAAACTATTAAATTACAGACATATACAACTCTTCAGGGGAGTGTACTGTGTAGCAATTAAAAGCCACTACTACTGAAATAAAAATGTAACCTTTCCAAAGATTATATATGTGTACACATATAGATGTGTTTTATTATGTGTATATATGCACACACATAAGTATATTTAAATGTGCGTATTTGTGTATTATTTGAAATAATGGTATTGGAGTTTTCTACATATTTTTCAAGCATAGTGTTTTAAATGTTAAGGACTGACAGTTCTAGTTGAAAAGTTTTTTTTTTTCCCCCACAGTAGGAAAAAACAACAAAATATTAATTCTTACTGAACACAAAAGCAAAAGGGAATGGGTCAAACTTATTCTCATTGAATTTGGCTTAGGGAGGGAATGACATACGGGATGATGGAAGGGAGGGCAGGCTGGGGGAAGGGAAGTTGGAAGCACCCACTTTTGAAAAGGGACAGGATCAAAGTAAAGAATAGAACAAGTGGGAGGTGGGCTAGGAAGAAGGGAAATATAGTCTGTCTTGTACAATATATCCACTATGGAAATATTTTGCATAGCTACACGTGTACAACCTATATTGCATTGCTTATCTTCCCAGTAAGGGTTGGTGACAAGGGAGGAAGGGAATGAATCTGGAATTCAAAGTTTTAAAATCAAATGTTTAAATATATATATACATATATATATATATACTATTATTATTAATAATTTACATATAACTGGGAAATGAGATATACAGGCACTGGGGCATAGAGATCCACCGTGTCCTACTGGAAAGTTGGAGGGGACATGGGGGACGATATGGGAGAGAGCAGATTAGAGGAGGGAATATCCTGTGGGACTGCTATTTTGTGGTGGTGGGTAGGGGAAAAACGGGGAGAAAATTTGTAACCCAAATCTTGTGGAAATGAATGATGTAAACTAGAAATTAATAAAGCATTTTAAAAATAATTCTTACTGATATCTGCCTCTTTCTCAATAGTACTGTACATTCACTAGTTTTCCTTTTAAACTTTAAATAAAATTATGCCACTGGGTGATCAGAAAATTTCATGTACTAGGGAGTTGATGAAGTGGGAAATATGTTTTGTTTAGAAATGATTCCATATAACACTTTATGAAGTCACATATTTTTGTGATTTGGTATAAGCTAACATATCAAGTACCTATGATTTATTATTTTTAAACAACCAATCTTTTATCTGCATACCAAATACGCAAGCCCTTGCAGAAATATTTATACTATATTAATCTGTAACTATATTGTTCTAATTTTTATGGTGTTGAATTTTAAAAGATTTAATTTCACTGTTGAGGTGTTGCACTATGTCAATGTCATGGTACTACAAGATTCATGAACATTTGCAGGAAAAAAATAGCATTTTCACATCTTGATAAATAAATTTGTCTCAAATAACCTTAAACAGGAAGCTTTGAAAAATAACAAAGTATTCAGGGAATATTTAGTGCTATCCTAAATGAGACAAAATCAATAACAGTAAGGTGTTCACCACTGTTTTCTCACAGTTTTTTTTTTTTAACTCATCCAGTCTCATAATTCATGGGAAAGATGGGGCGAGGGGTTGGAAAGAAGTCAAGAGAGGGAGATGCAAATCTCTAAACATTAAGTGCCATTCAGTTCTTGCATTATCATTTTTTCTTATGAAAAGGAACTTTTTCATTTAGAGAACTACTGTCTGGATGTTAGATCAACCTGAGAATCCAAAAGGGTTCTTACAATCCAAACTTAAAATTCAAGTTCATGTTGAAGGTTTTATATTTGTAAATTGTCCAGGTATGAAAATTACAAACATTTTTTAACTGTTTTCCAGAGAGTTTGGTTATGAAGTATGCAAACAAAACAAATTTATAATTCTGTTTAAACCTACTCCTAAATTCATTCTTTATTGTCCTAGATACCAAGCATTTCAATTATCAGATTAATTCCCAAATCTTTAAGACAGAAAACATCACATGATTAATTAACCTAATGAAAAGGTTTAGACCTTTTCTTTAGTCATACTTTACTTTATGAGATCTTCAAAAAAATATACAAAAGACGTGCTTCTTCAGTAGAGTAGAAGTGAAATTGATAGTCCAAATAATTTTCTAAATGGAACCTGATAACTGAGTTTAAGTTCTTTAGTAGTAGATCACAATTATGTAGAACTTTAAGGTTTAAGTATGCCCTGTACTTCATGATAAAACTAAGTTCAATGTTTATCTTCCTTGTACAATTTACCCAAATACATGTCAAAATTACTATTTAACCTTCATCGGGGGGAGGGAGAGGTGGGGATTATACATTATTAATATTATTTGGAAAATGACCCAAATTTTCAGAAGAATCTCAATCTGTCCAAATTAATGTCTTCTGAAAATGGCATGTGTGTTTTATGTGCCAATGTTTTATTTGCCAGTGATGCGGAATCTGTGAAGTTTCATGCTGTTTAACACAACTACACAAAAACTAAGCATTTTTTTTTCCTAATGAAATGTTTGCAAAAACCTTGCACTGGGCTAATAACATTTATTTACATCCACAAAAAGTTTATATTTTAATTTTTGTTCCAAAGGAAATAGGAAAGCCTGTAAGGGAAAGGAATAGTTGCCTTTGGGATGATCCTTTGGACGGATTAATTATTTTATGAAAGAGAGGAAATTTCATAGAATAAAATAGTAAATAAAATAATTTTAATATATTCATGTGCTTATTTATATTCATATACAGATTCAAGTGTTAAAAACATACTATATGTATATACACACTTGTAAACGCATGGATATATCCAAAGTATGTTTTCAATACACATATGTATATCTCTAACTTCACATTTACATACAGTATAGTTTCAACCATTCTTTGAGTGTATATGTACATGTAGTATAGTTTCAATAATAAACTCCCAGCAATTCTTTTTTCTCTCCCAATTATTCCTTTTTTCAATATTTTCTATTATGACAGTCTAATTATTAGTGCATCAATCTTCCAGTTTTACACAAAGTTTACAAACACAAAAATCTCAGGATTATTTACATACATGATCACTGAAAGCAGTTAATTTAATAGTTTATTAATCTCCCAAATGAATACCACTTATCAAGCAAGTATAAAAAGAAAAAAATATTGTTTTCTAATTTTAAATTATGTACAATATTTTAACTCCCTTAATCATTTTAAAATCATGAAAATTTGAGTTTTATTCATTAATACTGTGTCCAGGTTAAAAAAAATAACCAAGACCACCTTTCATCCAAGGAGAAGAGTTGGCACAGTCTTTCAAATAAATATTAATTTGGTTTACAGAGGAGTCTGTAGTGGATGGAAATGATTTTCATGATCTTTACATATTAGCATATTCAGTTTCACAATTCAGAGAGGATGAAAGCCTAAAAATAAAGATTCCTAAAGCTTTATTCATTATGTGCTTTAATTAAAATGCCCAAGCAGTAAACAAATTTGGTAAATATAGGAGCTTAATTTTATTCTTTCCTTATCAATGAAAGTAGGTCACCAATATGAGTGGCAATCTTCTTATTTAATGAAAAAGTTTCGAAACATCTTTAATTTTCCCTTGAATTTAATATTTTAAATAAAAAGCTTAGTGATGACTTAAATATCACTGACCAAATAGCAATGGTTTAATTTTATTGTCGTTTGAAAATCATAATTACTAAGACATCAAAGCTTCAAGTTCTTCATTGTGCAACTAATTACTAAATGAAATGTACATGATAGTTAAGGATTGTTCCCATGAACTTTATATTCAAGATGGATTGGAAATATAGATTAGAAAATGATAGTACTCAGTAATACAGAGAAGCTATTAACATTGTTTTTCATATTTTTTCAGGTGAAAAGGTAATGCTCCCCCATTGTAACAAGGAAAATTCAATATCAATAAAGTGCCATTCACTTTGTTGTATTCTTTCTGGGCTTTCCATTAGCTAATTCACCCCATCTTCCTAGGATCTATACACAATTTAATATATTTGTTTATTTTTACATGTACATACTCAAACCTAAGCTTCCTGAAATTCCTATAAATGTTATTTATATGGATGATGGCACATGTCTGTTCCACACAGTGAAACATCACCTTTGTGAGATGCACAGAACTTCAATATCTAGGCAGTAAAGTAATCACAACATAAACACACCAAATCTCTTTAGCCAAAACAGGCTTTTACTCCATTCCCACCCCCCCAAAAAGCCACAAATGTTGATATATCTTTAGGGATGTGCTAAAGATTTGGAGATAAAATTACATTTTTTTTTCCTTTTAAACTTATTCTCTAGGGATACTATATGATCATAATTAGATACTAAAATACTTCTTGAGCTATTTGGCAATTAACATATTGTAGTGTGCAAACTCAAGTTTTTTTTTTCTTTTCCTGCTGCACAATTTGCAAACAAGGCAATTATTTGAATTGGCATCCAATTGCAAGCATATTCTGAAGATTTATGCTTTTCTTCAAACAAATATAAAAGCACATCTTCAGTTTACTCTCAGAGCAGTTTCATCCTATACCACTCAAAAAGAGGAAAGAAGGTTTCAATCAGCATTTGCAACGTTAAGGAGAGGAAGAGTTTTGATTGCTTACCTTCATTGGCAGGCTGGACAATCAGTTCCCCAAAGCAGCTGCGAGCTGAGCAGAGGAGAAAGAGGATGATGGAGGTGTGACAATCCATGTTGCTGGAGCAGAGGGCAGTGAGAATAGCATATCTCCATGAAGCATGCCACTGATGTGAGGGGGAGAGCTGTGATTGCTGGAGAAGTTACCATGCTCCGCTTGCAGGCTGATGTCAAGTTTGACACTGGAGATAAGGAGGGGTCTTACTGCCTTTCTGCAAGCCTTGCAGGGAGACTCTCACTGGGTCCTAGTGCCCCAGCTACTGCCTGCTAGAAGAAGAAGAGTGCATGCTGATGATCAGAGACACAAGGAGCCAGGCAGGCCACAGCCGCTGATGAGAAGCACCAGGAAAAAAAATCACAAATGGAACAGGAAATACAGAGACTGTTGGGAAAGAAGGAGGGATGAGGGACGACTGGGACAGGCTATGTTTGTTTTCAATTTAAAGCAGCTATTTTATTGTTTGTTATACTTGCTTTGTAATTTAATTCTCTGAAGAAATGGGAAACCCTGGCAAAAGAGTATCCTCCAATAGTATGAAAAAGGGAAGAAACAGAAACGTAAAATTAAAAAAATGCACTGGCATTAGAGCAATAGGAATGTTTCATCTGACACCCTCCCCCGCCCCCACAAAAAATCAGATTGCTTCATTTGAGAGAGGTGTTAGGGGAATCCGGTCACAACCCTCCAATAACTTTTAGTAGTAAAAAGTAGCAAAATACTCCTCAAGAGCGGTGGGAACCCCAAATTTAGTTGATGAAACCTGTCTGCCTTTCTGAATTGGATCAAACTGAGATTTCCTAAAGAGAACGATGTGAAATTCTTTTAAAAGTTATTCTATACTGTTGTATTTTTTAAGACCCAAACTTCAGCCACACAACACTTTTTTAACTTGTGGCATTACCTTCCAGGGCCCAAATTTCTAAATAATGCTGTTTAAAAAAATACATTTATACTTATGTAAGTTTTTAGATAAGCATATATACAACATTGTGTTTTCCCAAACTGAGAAATAATCACAGGACCCAAAGAGTCCAAAATGTGCAGCTTAATATTCTGATCGTGCCTTGTACCCTGTGATCATTTTTTTTTTGAATCGTGTATAAACGAGAGTAACACAAATCAAACCTACAATTCCTAACAATAAATCTGTCAACCTTGTCACCTCTCTCCCTTCTCATGCAGCCTTAGTATCTCTGAGATCTTTGATATAAAGAGTGAATTCACTACTGCCTTCAACATTTTATTTATTTGCCATCTGATAATATTCAATTACTGTTCTCCCTTATACGAAATACAACTAGTGTAAAAAGTTGTGATGCTGTTGCCTCTCTTCCCCTTTCTTTAGAGGTTGATTAGGAAAATTGCAGATCTTATTTTCAGTGCCCTTGTTATATAATAAAATAACTCATTACAATGAAAAGATGTTGTAATTCTGATCGTTAAGATGATTTACATTCCAAGAAACATTCCAGGTTATCCACATGATATTACCAAACAATGCCTATTTTCTCACAGATTGACCTACTTTGTATCTGCCACCCATGTGGAAAAGGAAAGCAAGAAAGATGTTTTCCCCACGGAAGTCTCCTTCTCCTAACTATTTTAGTGGTGATGTATTTGAGATAAACCACAGAAACAGGGCTACATTAAGGACTTCAAGAAGACTGATCAGTTTCAAAGCTAGAGGCTGAGTGGTTTAGATAAAATCATAGGGTTATATGTATATGTTTACAAGGATCAAGGAATTTTCACTACTAAAAGGATAGAGTTGAGGATTATAGATTTATAGCTAGAAAAGAGTAAAGGTCACATAGTTCAAATCTCTCATTTTATAGATGAATAACTGAGGCCCAGAGAGGTTAAATGATATGCTCGCTGTCACACAGCAAGTCAGAAAGTCAGTGGTAGAGTGAGGATTCAAATCAAAGTTTTCTGAGTCCAAATTCAACATTCTTTCCAAAAACCGTGCTGCTACAAAAAATTTTATTTTAAATTTTATTAAATTCCTTGCTTAACTCACTTCAGTTAACAGTGGGGCACCTATGTGGCACAGTGGAGAGAGCTCAGAGTCAATAATACTTGAGTTCAAAGCCATTTCAGACATTAGCCGTGTGACTAGACAAGTCACTTAACCTTGTTTGCCTCAGTTTCTCAATCTGTCTGGAGAAGGAAATATCAAACCACTCCAGTATCTGTGCCAAAATAACCTCAAATGGGAGCGCAAAGAGTTGGACAGAATTGAACAGCAACAATTCAGTAGTAACTGGTTCTGTGGATTAATACAACTTGTTTGTATATAGCCATTTGCATGTTGTTTCCCCCATCAGACTAGAAGTTCCTTAGGGAAAGGGACTGCTTTTGTTTGTTTGTGTCTGTTTTATTTGTTTTTGCTTCCTGTCCTTTCTTTCTGTCCCTGGAAATTAGCACCTAATCGGTGATTAATAAATGTATCTTGACTGACTGACTTCCATGAGTACTTTCACATAAGATGCCTGGCTCTGATTGGGTTGAGACAAGGGAGTATGAATGTGCTGCTCCAGGCCCCCATTACCTCTCCTGACTTTCTCATTTTCCTCTACCTTATGTAAAGAGACCTTAGAAGTCATCTAGCCCAGTGGTGTCAAACTCAAACACAAATGGGAGTCACATACATAAGGATAACTTTAGCTTCATGTTGACTTAGTTTTTTTTTTTTCAAATCAAATATTATATATGTTTTATTGTATTTTTATTTTGTTAAATATTTCCCAATTACTTTTTAATTTGGTTCAAGCATCACTCAGGAGTGCTGTGGCTGTGACTGACACCTCTGATCAGTCCCTTCATTTTACAGATGAAAACTAAGGCATTAGATGGTAAATGATTTGAACTGTCTTTCTGATTCCAAATCTAGACCTCTATCCACTACACCATGCTACCTCCTTCCTCACTTCCTCACACAAATCTGTTAGCAAAGGACAAACTTGGAATGTAGGAAATGGAGTAACTTCCATTATGCAAATTTTCAAGGGACTTGGTAGGTAGTATTCCATTTTCCAGGATTCTATTGCACTTCTAGCCTATTTGGAGGAAATGGTCAATAACTGTCTGGTTCTTTTAATGAAACAAAGTTTTTCTTTTGTTTGATTAGTTTTTTAAGCCTGAAACACTGAAACTTGGGAGGAAAGAGAATCCCACATTTAAATGTCATGTTTTAATCCTCTTTCCCTGCCTCTCCCCTTTCTTCTTCTCTCCCTTTTTCCTTCCTCCTTCCTCCCTCCCTACTTCCTTCCTCCATCCCTACTTCATTCCTCTCTTCCTACTTCCTTCCTTCCATTAGATTGTGAGCTCCTTGAGGACAGGGACTGTCTTTTCCCTCTTTTTGTATCCCCAGTGTTTAAAAGAGTATCTGCATATAGTAGATGCTTTCAAAATTTATTAACTATCTAGTGGCTTCCTTTTTTCAATTTGTTTTTTTTTTTTGTATCTTCCTTTCATATTAATTTCTTGCTGAACATTTTCAGGCTCAGGGACACATTATTAATAGAATTGACACAATAAAAGGAACTTTTTCATTATATTAGGGAATAGAATTGCTCTGTTAACCAAAAATATTCTGTAGATTGGCATAATAGATATTTGCTTATATTGTATAGAGAGAATAATTGACCAGTGTTAATTGTTGTCATACCTTAAAAACATCTGTAATAGTAATGTAATTTTGAATTTGAAGATCCCTTTGTGTTGGCAAAAGTAGCACATACTTAATACTTAGGAACTGATCAAGCCTCTGTTGGGGGAACAGAAGGCATGAACTCCTGTCTCCTGTTACTGACATAACAGGAAGGGGTTGGCTGAAGGAAGTAGCCAATACTGTGTATATAATAAAAGCCCCAGAGAGGCACAGTCAGCATTCCTTGAGACCAAGATCAGGTGGCAGAGCAGCTACAGAAGAATGGAGAACTGAGTCCTGAGAACTTGTGGTGGTGGAGCTTCTTCTGAACAGGATCCCAGGAGCCCAGAGCCAGGAGGCCAGGAGCCAGGAGCCGAGGAGCCCAGATGCCCCAGAGCCCAGGTGACTGAAGCATGACTGGGATGCTGAGACTTTGTTTGTTTGTGACTTGGTTGAGCCTTGAATTTCCTGGAGCAGAAATGGTGAAGGATCTGACATGGACCAGACCCTGTGAACTTCAATGTGGAGCAGGACCTGCCCAGAGAGCTGGACAAGGAACTGGGAGCTGTCTGCCATTGAATCAGGTGACAGTCTGGTAAATCCAGGTAGAATCTGGGACCATGGAAGGGGATCCAGGGAATCTGAGAACAGGCCCCAAGTCAAGATGAAAAGACCTCTCCTTGGGTACTGAGTAATGATGAAATTATAGTTTACTAGTGACCTAGGGGTGGAGGGTTTGTGTATGGTACTTAGTAACACTTTGCTGAATAAGTGATTGATTGTACTTTGAGTACTTTGAGATATCTTACTGATTAGTGACTGATTGAGTTAATCAAGACTTTGGCCCAAGAGTGGATGACTTTGACTGTCTACTTTGAGACTACTGATAAGTGACTGATTGAGTTAACTTAAGAGTGACTATTTTACTTTGAGACTATGTTGTGAATATTATATTGTGATTTTCTGTGATAAGTTGTAATATGGTGAATGCTGTATTTTGAATTATTCTGTACCTTTATTTTCCATGGATGTTTTGCTTTTGTTATGGAATAGAGTGATCTCTGTACTGTGTAATCAAAACCTTAAAAAAGCTGTTCACAGTAGCAGTTCTGGAAAGCTTCTGTGCATGACATTACAACATCTATACACAAAATCGTTTGCAGGTTGCTGACTAGGCATTTTACATTTCTCCTTGCACTTGCACTGTACTTATCAAAGTCCATGTCTTCTAGTAAGCTAGACCAGCAGCTTGAACTCCACCTCTTCTCAATGGTTGGCTTCTCTAATACAGAAATGTCACTTTCAGTCAGTTCCATTCATTGAATCCAGGATGTCTAAACTTCTCAGATTCATTAGGATGCTTCCAAGTCTAGGTATGTCCACCAATCCTGTGAAATCTACTTAGGAAAGAAAACACAAAATAAAAAGGTAGCCAGAGGCTTTATATATGAGAATTGAGGCAGTAAACACAACCTATCTTTCCCCTTTCTCAGAAGAGCAGTCTAGAAACAGAGCATATTACTTGTTTGACAGAAATTAAAAACAAGAGATTAAGCCAGAAGTGTCTTTTCTTTTCAACTGATAGTATTTTGACCTCATACTCCATGCCCCCTCTGCTGTCACACAGTGGACCAAACGGTCAATTTGTTTATGATATTTCATACTAAATCACTTGAGCTGAGGAATTCATCATCTCAGTTACACTGAAATGCTATCACTCACTTGTTTGAACAGAAACAGGGAGAGGAATATCTATGCCTGCTCTGTGTTCCACTTTATAGTAGTCCCATTTGGTGCCTTTCTGTTAACCAAAAATATTCTGTAGTGGGGCAGCTAGGTGACACTGTGAATAGAGCACTGGCCCTGGAGTCAGGAGGACTTGAGTTCAAATCCAGCCTTAGACACTTAACACAAAAAAACTAGCCATGTTTTTTTGGGAAAATCACCTAACCCCAATTGCCCTGAAAAAAAAAAAAAAATAATATTCTGTAGAGAGTGCTTTGGCATAATACATATTTGCTCATATTGTGTAGAGAGAACAATTGACTAGTGCTAATTGTTGTTATACCTTAAAAACATCTATTCATAAAATAGTTTTCAGGGCTGCTGACTAGCATAGTGGATCCACACAACTTAATTTGTCATTTAAACTAGAAAAAATGACTTTATAACAGTATGAAGAACTTAAGGATCCAGGTGATTTGCATTTCATTTGTATATTATGCTACATTTATAGTTTGTCTATATATTTCAGTACATTTAGAATTCATATGTCCTTAGTTTAACATTGTCGCTAAATCCAACTTAGCATGATATTATCTATTCCTCTTTCTTTGAGCCAAACTCTTTCATCCCCATAATGATCAGTCTCTTCATTTTACAAATGAAGAAACTAAGGCATTAGAGAGTAAATGATTGCCTTTTGTCGGGCAAAGACTCATGTAAAATTTCTGATTCCAAGTTGAAACTTCATTCTCTTCAGCCTCTACAAATTCAAGGTCATTGCTCCATAATCTCGTTTTCAGCAGTTCTCTAAAAACTGACTTTTCCTTGACTCTCCTTGCTTGATTCTACTGCCAGCACCAAGTTCCACTGACCTTTACTGTTCTTCAACTCCATTGGAACTCGTGTGAGGCATGATCCTTCACAATGATCCTCACTGGGCATCACTTTTCTTCATAAAATGAGTGGGTTTAAGTTGACCTTCTAAATCCCCTTCCAGTTCTAAATCTATGATCCTTTGCTCATGACTGCTGACTGCAATGAATATGTTTTGTTTGTTTTCTAAAAACCCCTTTTTTTTGTGGTTTATTTTTTTTACTTACCTGTATATTCCTTCTAGAGTACCCTTCATCCATTGCTCCCCTCCCTCCCACATTACCACAGTTTCCCAATTAAACTATTTTAATTACTCTATTACTATCATAGGAGTATAGATTTGTAAGCAGAAGTGATTTTATAAACCATTTAGTCCAATCCCCTCATTTTGTAGATAACAGAAGCTGAGACTCAAGAGAAGAAATTTTCCCAAGTGCAAACAGGTAGAAAGTGAGAGAAGAAGTATTTAAATCTAGAACCTCTCCCTTGAAATCTACCACTTTCTCCACTATACCTGGCTCCTAAAAAACAAACAAGCAAACAAAAAGGCTGCCTCTGGAGCAAAGTGCCTTAGTCAACCTTAGGTCTATAGAGAAAGATTTATCATTACAATATAGAACGGCAATGCTGTGGTATGAGGGAAGAGTGCTCAACTGGGAGCCAGGAGACAAGTATACTTGCCCTGATTATGGAACCAGTGCACGATGACTTTGAACTAGTCCCTTGATCTTTCTCAGCTACAGTTTTCTAATTTGTGAAATGAAGGGGTTAGACGGGATCAAGCAGCATGAATGCAGTAGATAGCAGTCAGCAACACCAACCTTCCTAATGGGATATAGGATTACTTAGGCCTCAGCATTTGCCTTGCCACTGCCTCCTGTGGTATTCTGGGCTTTACCATGTGGTCTTTCTCTATGCCCTGCAGTCCTCTGGTAGGACAACAGTTAAGAAAACTGGAGCTGACCCAGGTTTCAGAGGATGACCTTGAAGTATTAGCTGTCTGACCAAGCTCTCAGCACTCCACAGCAACTGCTTCAGCTACCTTCATGGCCATTGGAACAAATTGTTCTCATCTGCCCTTTCTGCCAGGGGAAGTGTTCACATGCATTGGGCAGACATCTCCCTAACTTACCAACAGGTTTGAGGCCTGTCAGTTGCCCTATCTACCAATATGGGTTACTGAGATGTGGCTGTTGCACGTGCTATAATTTCTTGGAGTCACAGGTGACAGTTGGGTGCAGGTAGACACCAAAAATGTATGGGCAGCCCTGAAAAGGGCTCAGCAAGCCTTCACAGCTGAGGTGCTAGTCTCCCTGAACACTGCCAAATATAGTATGAGCTCCCTGAGAGCAAAGGCTGTTTTTGGTATTTTTTTATCTGTATTCCCAGAGCAGTGCTTGGCAAATACCACAAGCTTAATAACTGCTTTCATTCATTCATTCCTTGAAGATGTGTCCATTTTTAACTGGCCCCTGCTTCTACTATAGCTTATCCTTGTGAAACTCCCTCAGTATGAAGGGGTCAGCCTGATAAATGGAATCCCTTACCTTGGTAGCCCCACCAAGGATTAAGGAGAAGCCATTATTTCACAGATATAGGTTACGAACCTTAGTTATCTTCTGGAGCTGCCCTCTATGTCCTCCCAGTGTTCCTTTAAACTATCAAACTATGTCTTTTGGGCCTCCTCCAGCTTCCCACATACCCAGAAGGGTTGTTTCCTTCTCAAAGCCATGCTACCACTGTGCATGTGGATGCTTCCTTGGGCTGGTGGGGGTGAGGAAACTATTCAATTTGACTTTTTCTGTCATAACAGAGAAGCCCTTTAGGTGCCAGAGGTAGGATCCTGAGGAAATAGTCTACCTGTGTGATTCTTGCCCCTCCCAGGACCTTTCTAGTCTCTTCTAGTCTTTTGCCTCCTTCCCTTGCCCAGAGGGCCAGAAATCCTAATGACAGCTCTGTTCTTGGATTGTCACTTGTCTTCAATACCTATATCCAATCAGCTTCTTATTTATCATACTTACATGATATCTCTCATTTCTAACTCTTTCCGCTCCTGCAGCAAATTTGTTATCTAATCTCAGCTGATAGCTAGGTGGCACAATGGATAAAGTGCTGGGTCTGCAGTCAAAAAGACTCTTCTTCCTGAGTTCAAATCTGACTTCAGACACTCACTAGCTGTGTGACCCTGGGCAAATCACTTAACCCTGTTTGCCTCAATTTCCTCATCTATAACATGAGCTGGAGAAACAAATGGCAAACCAGTCCAGTGTCTCTGCCAAGAAAACTGCCAACGGGGTCACAAAGAGTCAGACATGAATGAAACAACTGAACAGTAAATACTAAAGATCTCAACTGATCATTTATTAAGGCAATCCTTCTAATTCCTTCTATTCCCACAAAGGCTGATCCAAACCTCTCACCTCTTCAAAACTCTCATTCTTTCTCTTCCCCCCTCCTATTCTGCACGATTCCTCTGAAACACTGAGTGCCCTCCCTCACTAACTAACTTTAATTAAACTATAGTGTATTTATTCTGCACATATTTATATACCTATTTGTGTGACTTTTGTCTCTCTTCACAGAATTTAAGCTCTCTGAAAGAAGGAATTGTTTCTTTTTTTTTTTAAGCCCCAGTGCCTGACATAATATATGGTATACCGTGAAATGTTGATGATGTTTATTGTTTGGTTGAGGGATGTAACCTTTACTCTAGCTTACATCCTCATCATGTATCTCCTGGGGTTGCTTCCTAATTGCTTTCCTGCTTCTATGCCCTCCTGTCTCCAATGTATTCTTGATATAATTACCAAAATTAATTCTCCTTTTGTACCTGTCTCAACATGGCAGTTCCTTTCTTTTTTTTTATTTTTAAGCAATCGAGGTTAAGTAACTTGCTCAAGGTTACATGGCCAGTTATTTCTGGGTGTGGTGCTAAGTGTTTGAGGCCGGATTTGATCCAGGTCATCCCAACACTGGAGCCGGTGCTCTTACTCACTGAGCCACCTGGCCACCTCTCAGCAATTGGGGTTAAGTAACTTGCTCAAGGTTGCAGGGCCAGATGTTTCTGGGTGGGTGCTAAGTGTCTGAGCCTGGGATTCGATCCCCAGGTCATCTTGACACTGGAGCTGGTGCTCTTACTCGCTGTGCTACCTGGCCGCCCCAAGGCAGTTCCTTTCTTGATAAGCTTCAGTGGCTCCCTAATATTTCTAAGACAAAGTATAAACTATTTTGATATTTAAAGAACCACCTCTTTCTATCCCCTTGGCACACTTACTTCACGTTACTCCCTCTGACACTCTTTTCCAGTCAAATTGTCCTATTTGCTGCTTCGTGCACAAGATATTGCATCTCTTGCCTTCTAGTCTTTTCACAGACTGTCTCTAGTTCTTGAAATATACTTCTCCCTCAATGCTACCTGTTAAAATTCCAAGTTTTGTCCAAGGCTCAGCTTAGGTGCCACTCTATCCCTTTTCTGTATTCCCCTCTCTTGGAATTACTTAGAATCTACTTATCTGTGAACATAGTTTATATGATAGTAGAAAGTAAGATACTTTTTAAGGATGTGGACTGATTTTGATTTTATTTTTATGTCTCTAGTACATAGCATTGCTTTTGGGGCTTAGCAGGTGCTTAATAAATACTTGTTAAATTGAACTAAATTTAAATAATAATTTGTTTGAAGGGAAGAGATTAGATAGGGAGGTGAACGTTATATGCACCAACTGTAGAATATTCAGTTGGAAAATAGTCACAGTTGAATGCACAAATTAATTTACTTTATTTTATCTCGTATATATGTATATGGGATCTTTTGAATTTAACATGCTAGTTCATGCAATCGGTATGAATGAGAGGGTGACGAAATTAATTAAGAAACATTTAATAACTTGGAGAGCAAGATCTCAACTAATTTTTATAAACCAGTGCAGAGATGCTATCTAGATCCAAAGTATATTTTTTTGGTAATTGAATATTAACCAATAGTATTTGAAATACACACATTTTTCACATTCACAAAAAAATATGAAGTCACTCAAGTCTTACTACTTTTCCCCCTTTTTTATTTCTTACTTTAAACCATTCATTTCCACAAGATTTTGAATTTCAAATTTTCTCCCCAATTTTCCCTACCCACCGCCCCAAAACAGCGTCCCCACTGAATATCCCCTCCTCCAAACTGTTCTCTACCATGTCTTCTCCCATTCCCCCTTCGACTTTTCAGTAGGGCACAGTGGATCCCTATGCCAGAGTGCATGGGTATCTCATTTCCCAGTTATATGTAAAATAATAATAATAATGATAATAATAATATATTTGATTTTAAAACTTTGGATTCCAGATTCTTTCCCTTCCTCCCTTGTCACTCACCTTCAATGGAAAGATAAGCAATGCAATATAGGTTGTACATGAGTAGCTATGCAAAACATTTCCATTGTGGATATATTGTGGAAGACTGAGTCTATTTCCCTCTATCCTATCCCATCCCCACTTGTTCTATTCTCTTCTTTGATCCTTTCCCTTTTCAAAAGTGGGTGCCTTCAACTTCCCTCTCCCCAACCTGCCCTCCCTTTCATTATACCCCTTTTCTTCCCCTTCTCCTATACTCTCCTGTAGGGTGAGATACCTCATTTAGTATGTATGTCATTCCCTCCCTAAGCCAAATTCAATGAGAATAAAGTGACTCATTCGCTATTGCCTTCCTGTTCCTCTCCTCCATTGTAACAATTTTCCCTTGCCTCTTCTATGTGAGATAATTTATACAATTTTGTCTCTCCCTATTTCCTCTCATTGTATTCCCCTCTCACCTCTTATTTTCAACTTTTAAATGTAATCCCTTCCTATTCAATTGTTCCTGTGCCCTCAGTCTATGTATACTTATAGATATATGTACTCACATTCACATAGGTATTCATATGCCCATATACCCTCCTATAGAGACATAAATATGTATGTATACATATACACACATATACATACACACATATATACATTTATATTCCCTTAAGCTATTTTCATACTGAGAAAAGTTTCATAAGTTACAATTATCATTTTTCCATGTAGGAATGTAAGTAGTTCAGCTTTGATAAGTTCCTTATGATTTCTTTTCCCTGTTTACCTTCTCAAGCTTCTCTTGCTTCTTGTATCTGAATGTCAACTTTTTCTATTCAACTTTGTTTTTTTTCATCATGAATGCTTGAAAGTCCTCTATTCCACTAAATTACCATATTTTCCCCTGGAACATGATACTCAGTTTTGCTGGGTAGATGATTCTTGGTTTTAATCCTAGCTCCTTTGTCCTCCAGAATATCATATTCCAAGCCCTTACATCCTTCAGTGTGGAAGCTGCCAGATCCTGTGTTATCCTGATTGCATTTCCACAATATTCAAATTGTTTCTCCCTGGCTGCTTATAAAATTTTCTCCTTGATTTGGGAACTCCAGAATCTGGCTATAATATTCCTAGGAGTTTTCTTTTTTGGGGATCTTTTTCAAGAGGTGATTGGTGGACTCTTTCAACCTCTATTTTGCCCTCTGGTTCTAAAAACATCAGGGCAATTTTCCTTGAGAATTTCTCGAAGGATGATTTCTAGGTTTTTTTTTTATCATGGCTTTCAGGTAGTCCAATAATTTTAAAATTATTTCTCCTGGATCTATTTTTCAGGTCAATGGCCTTTCCAATGGGATATTTCACATTGCCTTTTATTTTTTTCATTTGTTTGGATCTGTTTAATAGTATCTTGATTTCTCATAAAGTCACTAACTTCCATTTGCTCCAATCTAATTCTGAAGGAATAATTCCCTTCAGTGAGTTTTTTGAGATTCTTTTTTCATCTGGCAAATTTGGCTTTTTAATGCATTTTTCTCTGCATTGGCTTTTTGAGTCTCTTTTGCCATCTGAGTTAGTCTATTTTTTAAGGTGTTATTTTTTCAGTCAGGTTGTTGACTGTCATTTCATAATTTTCTTACATGGTTCTTATTTTTCCTCCCAATTTTTCCTCCATTTCTCTTATTTGATTTTCAAAATCCTTCTTAAGCTCCTCTATGGCCTGTAAGCAGCTTAGTTTTTGTTAGAAGCTTTTGGTGCAGGAGTTCTGACTTCCTTGTTTCCCTCCTGTTCTATGCTTTGATCCTTTTTGGACCCAAAATATGATGGTAAAGTTGGGTTGCTCTTTGTGCTTTGCTTCCTTTGCCTGCTCATGTTGCCCCTCAATTGCTTGACTTTTGGGCTTTTTGCCACAGTAGAAAACTGCTACCAGAAACAGGAGCGTTATCCCAAACGCTGGAGTTTTTGCAGCTGCTGAAGGTATTAGTTGAGTGCCCTTTCTGAAGCCTCCACCTGCTTTGGAAAGCTGGAGCTGCACCCGAGGTCCTCCAAACTAGACTGCAATACAGATCCAAGCAGGTTAAAGCATTAGAAATTACCCCTCAGACTGGTCTCTTTGTTCCCCTACACTCTGTAGCTCAGGAACTAATGCTGCCACATAGTGGGGGCAGCACAGCCAGGGGTGGGGAGTGGGCCCTCAGCCACTTCTTGCCCTGGGGGCAAAGGTCAGATGGCACTCTGAATTCCCAGGTCCCAAAGTCCACACTGCACTGACCTCTCATTTTATCCTTGGCATCAACGGGTTGATAATTCTAGAAACCGTCATAGCTCCTGGTGATGTGAAGTCCCTCTAGCCAGTGGTTGGTCAGGCCCACCCTGCAGCTAAAACCTCATGCTCCTGAGGGGCTGGGGTCGGCTCCCAGAGCTCTGCGCTGGCCACTTGCTGCCGGCCTGCTGAGCTGTCCTTAGCGGGAGGTTAGCTTCTCTGTGTCATTTTGTGGGTTCTGTAGCTCCAAAATTTGTCTAGAGTCATTTTTCTACATGATTTGGGGGAGGTGGGATCTGGAGCTGAGAGGAAGTCTTGTTTCTACTCCGTCATCTTAACTCTGAGTCTTATGACTTTTATAATTATAAATAAATTCTTCAATAACCAGATCTCAAACTTTAAAAGTCTGTAACTCTCCTGAGTATTACTATGACCCCACATAGTCCTCCTAAGATTAAATCTTTACTTTCCTCCTCCAACAACAATGCAGAAGCTTTTTCTGAACCAATGTCTCCTACCTCCAAACCTAAGCATCTACTTTGCATTCTAGATAAAGTCCTCATATCCCAGAGGGAAAGAACAGGGCTTTTGGTGATGGGGGTGTAAGGATAAGCAAACAAAGTAAAAGGAATGCACATTTCCATGACC
Source organism: Petaurus breviceps papuanus (assembly GCF_028583685.1). Classification (NCBI taxonomy): domain Eukaryota; kingdom Metazoa; phylum Chordata; class Mammalia; order Diprotodontia; family Petauridae; genus Petaurus; species Petaurus breviceps. The sequence continues at coordinate 13,755,379 of NW_027185860.1, read as the reverse complement.
CCTTAGATCGAGTCAGTTGATGAACATGTATTAAGCACACACAATTAGCAGGGCTCTGCGCTAAGTGCTGGGGACATGAAGAAAGGCAAAGGACACTCCCTGCCCTGGAAAAGCTAACAATCTAATGGGGCTTCTCTATGTACCCCATGTTGAAAAACACTAACTTATCTGAGTTAACCTTATTGGCATCACATTCCAAATCTAGATGTATTTTTAAGTAGAATCATAGTACAAACTTTGGAGATAATATATACCAACATTTTAATTTTTACAAATTATGATAATGAGTTTCCTTTCTTATTTGGTAAGTAAAAGAGTTGGGATTTGAGCCTAGGTCAATTGCCTCTAAATTCTATATTCTTTCCATTACACAGCACTGCCTCTCCATGATATTTGTAAATATATGCTGTTGGTTGGTACCTTGAAGAACAGTTATTTTGGCAACCTCTGTACTAATAAAAGATATGTCCACATACTGGTGGCTGTAAGAGTGGTTCAGTCATATATTCTGCCCAATTTAGAGATTCTTATTAAAAAAACCTTGGGAATACTATCCAGGTACAAAAAAATCCTAAACTCTGACTTTGCAAATGGATCCAAGTAAATCTAACCACCAGAGTTAGTGTCTTAAGGATACAGAAAGATCCAAGCAATGCCAGCTCCAAGCCCTGTCAGCCTTCCTAAAAGTGGTGCTTGAGTAATTCAGCCCTTCAGTAGTGAACATTGTATATGTGGAGTTCTTTTTCCATCACTCCTTAGGAGTGGAATTTTCATACTTTCAGGCTTTCAACTTGGTATCCCAGGGAAAGGAGCTGTCTGCTCTGCCTTCTCAATTTATTTCAGACTGAGATTGGTTATTCTAGTGAGCTTTATGTATAATGGTCTCTATTAGATATTTAATATCCTTCAATTCTTTTAAAAATATATTTTAATTAATTGATTTTTAGCTTTCAACATTCACTTCCTCAAGATTTTGAGTTCCCAATTCTTCCCCCTTCTGTCCCCTCCACCAACCCTATGATAGAATGCATTTTGATTACCCTTTCCTCCAATCTTCACTCCATGCTATCACTAATGCTGCCCTCTCTTATCCCCTTCCCCCTTTCTTTTCTATAGGGTAAGATAGATTTCCATACCCGACTGAGAACATGTTATTCCGTCCCTAAGCAAAATTTAATGAGAGTAAGGTTAACTCATTCCTGCTCCACTGTTCCCCTCCATTGTAGAAGCTTTTCTTGCCTCTTTTATGTGAGATAATTTACCCCATTCTACCTCTAGCTTTCTCCTTCTCCCAGTATAACCTTCTCTCACCCTTCAATTTTATTTTTTTTAGATATCATCCCTTCATATTCATCTCATCCTGAGCCCTCTGTGTGTGTAAGTATGCATGTATGTGTGTATGTATGTATACACACATACACATGTATGTGTGTGAATGTATGTGTGTATGTATGTATATATGTATGTATCCTGAGAAAGGTCTCATGATAACATCTTTCTGTGTAAGAATGTTAACAGTTCAACTTTAATAAGTACCTTATGATTTCTCTTTCCTATTTACCTTTTCATACTTCTCTTGATTCTTATATTTGGAAGGCAAATTTCCCATTCAGCTCTAGTATTTTCATCAAGAATGCTTGGAAGTCCTCTATTTCATTGAATTTCCATTTGCTCCCCTGAATTATTATATTCAGTTTTGATGAGTAGGTGATTCTTGCTTTTAATTCTAACTCCTTTGCCCTCTGGAATATCATATCCCAAGTCCTCTGATCCCTTAATGTAGAAGCTGCTAAATCTTGTGTTATCCTGATTGTGTTTCCACAATACTTGGATTGTTTCTTTCTGGCTGCTTGAAATATTATCTCCTTCACCTGAGAACTCTGGAGTTTGGCTTAGGAGTTTTAGGAGTTTTACTTTTGGGATCTCTTTCAGGAGGTGATCAGTGGATTCTTTCAATTTCCATTTTCCCTTCTGATTCTAGAATAGCAGGATAGTTTTCCTTGATAATTTCTTGAAAGATGATGCCTAGGTTTCTATTTTGATCATGGCTTTCAGGCAGTCCAATCATTTTTAAATTATCTCTCTTGTATCTTTTTCCAGGTCAGTGGTTTTTCCAGTGAGATATTTCCCATTGTCTTCTACTATTTTATTCTTTTGATTTTGTTTTATAATTTCTTGATTTCTCATAAAGTCATGAACTTCCATTTGCTCCACTCTAATTCTTTAATTATTTATTTAATTTTAATCATTTTTTTTTCAGTGAGCTTTTGGACCTTCTTTTCCATTTGACCAATTTCTGCTTTTTAAAACATTCTTTTCCTCATTGGCTTTTTGAACTTCTTTTGCCATATTGCTTAGTCTATTTTAAGGTGTTATTTTGTTCAGGATTTTGGGGGCTCCTTTAGCAAGCTGTTGACTCATTTTTCATGATTTTCTGGTATCACTCTCATTTTTCTTCCCAATTTTTCTTCCACTTCTCTTACTTGATTTTCAAAATCCTTTTTGAGCTCTTCCATGGCCTGCAACTAATTTATAAATTTTTTGAAGGCTTTCAATATAGGAGCTTTGACTTTGTTGTCTTCTTCTGGCTATATGTTTTGATCTTCCTTGTCACCAAAGTAAGATTCTATATTCTTGTTTTTTCTGCTGTTTGCTCATTTTCCCCGCCAATCACTTGACTTTTGAGCTCTTTGCCAAGGTAGCACTCTGCTTCAAATGTGGAGGGTGTGCTATCCCAAGCTTCAGGGGTTTTGTGCAGCTCTTTTCATAGATATTTTTAGGGACTTATAAATTTTCAGTTCTTCCAAGGTGGTATTATCAAAGAAAAGTTGTTTACTCCTCTCCTAGCATATATTCTTGTCTATGAGTGACAACCAGCACTCTCCTGCCTTTGACTTGTGAGGAGGGTTCTCTGTCCACAACCTCCACAATTTCCACCATGCCAGTGTTCCTCCTTGCCCCAGGACCATCATCCAGTACTATGACACAGATCTAAGCACTAGCAGAACAAGAGAATCCTGCCTTAGCACCAGCAAAGAGATCCCTGCAATGCCCCTCTGATCAGCCACTCAGTCCCCCCGTTGTCTGTGGGATGAGAGACCTGGAAGTAGCCACTGCTGCTGCCACTACCCTGGGGTTAGGGCCATATCACATTCCTCTTTCACACAGGTCTGACAGACTTTTCCTACAGACCTTTTAAATTGTCTTTGTTGTTTGTGGATTGAGACATCTGGAAACTGCCACAGCTTCCAGTGGTTCAGTCGTCTGAGACCTGCTCTACCCTGTCTGTGCAAGGCACAGCCCACCCTGGATTGTGCTCTTCTCTCAGACTGCCATAACAGACCTTTATTGTTTAACTTCCAGGTTGTCTTAGGCCAGAAATTTGTTTCACTCTGTCATTTTGTGGGTTCTGTTGTTCTAGAATTTGTTTAGAGTCATTTTTTACAGGTATTTGGAGGGATTTGGCAGAGAGCAAGCAAGTTCCTGCTTTTACTCTACCATCTTGGCTCCACCCCCAATATCCCATAATTCCTAAATACTTTACAGGATACTGAAAAACAACAGGCATCCAGTCACTGCACTTTGTGTGTGTCTCACTTTCAATGTTTTTATATGTATACAACTCTTTCCCCACTCTGACTTGTGCTTAGGGAAAATATATTTTTCATCTCTTTAAAGGAAGATTTCTTTTATTCTGAAATCACATGAAGTAAAGCCCAATAACCCAAAAGATTCAAAACTAGCAACTCTCAAATTTTGTAAGAATTATAACTAATAGAGACATAATGGTAAATATTTAAGGAAAAATTAAAAAAAATATGTTTCCCCAGTTCTTTGGCTTAGGAGTCAGGGAATGGAAGGTTTGGAGACAAAGGGAAAAAACAGGAAGTTGGAGGACAGATGAAGAAAAAATGACTCCTTTCTCCTGGGTGAAGGGAAGATTGATTGAATTAAAAAGCTGTGGAAGGGACCCAAACTCCCTCACCACCTACTATTTATTGAAGGTCTTTGTCTCTCTACCTCACTCCCATTGTGGAGATCATCAGTAAACAGATCATCAGTTCTCTCAGCTAGCCTTTCATAGCATTCAATTCTCTGCCTCTGATTATCCCTCTTTCCCATGGTATAAGATATTCACAATGAAATACCAGAAAAAACCCCCTCTGTTCTGACCTGTACTGACTTTCCTGTCTTATGACAGTGACTTCTTTCAAAAATCCATTTAAGTTCAAGGACAAAACTATAGGAAATTTGGAAACTTTATAGAGTCTCTTCATGTGAGTAAACCTTCTAGTGTCTCATGACTTCATGACAAATGGAGAACAATTTGATTACTTATGCAATTGTGCAGTGTTGGCATTGGAAGGGATTAAACAGGTCATCTAGATCAATGTCTCCATTTTGAAGATGAGGAAACAGGATGAATGGAGTCAAATGATTTGTCTACTTTCATGTAATTAATAAATGACAAGTTAAGATGTGGATATGGTCTTCTGAATCCTAGTCCAATGTTCTTTCTAAACAGATATGTTTATGTGAATATGTACTTGTGCAATATAAGCACATGTACATGCATGGGACCTACTCACTCTACCTATGTAATCATGTCTCTCATTCTTTCTTAAACTGAATGCTTTGTTACACTAGGGTGGTCACACATCATCATCTCAGGCTAATTCCTGATTCAACCTCTTTTCCTTCCATTTCCCTCCACGTAGAAAACCCTTTCCCTCTTTGCTCTATCCAAATAGTGTACTTCCTTTAAGTTCTAGTTCAAGTCTCAACTCTATCATTTATGTTTCCTCAACTATTTCATCCATCAGCTTGTTGTAATGGAAAAAGCACTGTATTTGGTGGCCAGGAAAGACTTGGATTAAAAATTTTGACTGACATATACCAACCTTGTTGGTAGGGGTATGTTAACCTCTAAGTCGGTTTTCTCATATGTAAACTGGGGATGATACATAATTTTTTTGGGGGGGAGTTGTGACCTGGCACATGTGCTATATAAATTTTAGATATTATTTCCATGTATGTGTCTTGACTTTCCAGCAATATTTTAAATTGCTTAAGAGCAGAGATAGTGTCTTATGCTTTTTTTAACCCCACACATTATATATAGACAGTTAGCCAGTATAGTGGATAGAATCCTGTTTTGGAGACAGGAAGACCTGAGTTCAAATCCTATTCCAGACACTTACCATCTGTGTAACCCTGGGCAAATCATTTAAACTCTATCTCCTTTAGTTTTCTCATTTATCAAGTGGGAATAATAAATATCATTATACTATCATCTACCTACCAGGGTTGTTGTAAGGATCAAATTTACTGAGTACTTTGCAAACTATTAGGTGCTATATAAAGTCTAACAATCATCATCACAGAAAGATACTAACATATAATGAGACTCATACTCAATAAATACTTGATAAATCAAATACTTTACAAGCCTGGAGGATCAAATTTGTCACATTTAAATTCAATGATCTTGAAATAGTCATAAGAATTATTCAATCTTAATTTCCTAAACTATGAAATATGAGTGTGTATATATACATATCTATGTATATGTATACATAGATATGTATACACAAATATATACATATATACGTGTATATATACATATATATATACATGTATATACGTGTATATGTGTATATACATATATATCAATTTAGTTCTAAGTCTACAGGAAAATGAGATTTAACAATTGCTATAATTAGTCTAGCGCCTAAAGGAAATTAGGCAAAGTCTAAAAGATATCTTCGAGAATATATTTAATAGCAAAAGTATATGTTAATTTTTCTAAGAAACATTATTACACACAAATTTGTGAGAATGATGATTGTGGTAAAGAAGGGAAAGAAAATAAATAAATGAAGAAAGGGCTAATACCAACTTAATGATTTGTGGAAATTCTGGTGAGGACAAAAGACTGTTGTAAACAGCTGGAAAGGTTTTTATATATGTGTGACATTGAGGATAGCTTCAAATTTGCCTTTAAATTATTTTTTTAAAAAACTTAATTTGGGGTACTGTTACTCAAAGCAGGAAAAATTATGTCATTCGTATGTCTGATCATAACTGTCAATTTATTGGAGAACATGAAAATTAATCCATTTTAAGTCATAGGACTTATATTCAATGGTGTCAGACATTTTTTTTTTTAATTTTTCATGGTACTCTGGTTTCCTCATGTACTCAAATTACCTCACCTGCTTTTCCATTATATTTCATAGATCATACAGTCATCTCACTGCTGCCTATTGCGTCACATCTATAAGATGCTTAAATAATTACAAGAATTTTAAAACATGGCAGGCAAGCAGTCCACAGTTCAAACCCCATCCTTTTTGCTTATGCTGAATTATCAAAGTTAAAAGAGGAGCTACTTCTCTTGTAAAGTACTAAGAATGTGTATGTGCATTTTCATTTTCGTAAGAAAATAAAACATTTCAGACTATTTCTCATAGTCTCATCTTAGCTTGGAGTTGATATATTATTACTCATTAAGAATGTCAATGTTGTGGCAGCTAGGTGACTCAGTGAGTGGAGCACCATCCCTGGAGTCAGGAGACCCTGAGTTCAAATCTGGCTTCAGATAATTAACTCTTAATAGTTGTGTGACCTTGGACAAGTCATTTAACCCCAATTGTCCTGCCTTCCCCTCCAAAAAAAGATCCCCAAAATAGTATCAATGTAACTAGGATAAAAATGGAAAATTGATGGGGAAAGGGGGGGTTTCATCAAGTATATCTGATAAATATCTGATACTGAGACGTCTAGAGAATTAACACAAATAAGGCTGAGTCATCCTCTAATGAATAAATAGAAAAGGGTACAAACAAATAGTTCTCAACAGAAGTTTTACAAATTATTACCAAATATGACAGGTTATTGTAAATCACTGATAATAAGAAAAATACAAATCAAAACTAGTGTGAGGTATCACATTCAGCAAACCTAGCAAAGATGACAAAAGATGGAAATGGCAAATGTTAGAGTGAGAGATGCCAAGAACACTAATACACTGTTGGTGGAGCTATGAGTTGGTTCAACCATTCTAGAAAGTAATTTGGAATTATGCTTTAAAAAGTGACTATAAAATCTATACTCTTTACTCTTGCTGGTAGGCCTATGTCCCAAGGAGGTCACAAACAGAAAAAAAAGGGCAAGAGGGTGTGTGTGTGTGTGCGTGCACGTGTAGGGACCATGTATGACACAATATCTTTAGTGTTACTTTTTATGATAGCAAAGACTTAAAGACAAAGAAGGTGCCCATTGGTTGAGAAATTGTTAAGCAAATTATGGAATGGAACTGAATATGATTGTGCCAATAAAAAACAATTAATATGAATAATTCAGGGAAACATGGTATGGCTTATGAAATTAAGCTGACTGAATTGTGCAGAATCATAAACCAATATGCACACTGATAACAATGTAAACAGAACAATAAAATGATAATATTAACAGAATTTCTATACTGCTTTAAAAGTTACAAAGAATTTTATAACTATTATTTTATTTGATACTCAAAATAACCCTCTGATGTATTGCTTAGTTGTTTTTCAGTCATGTCCCACTCTTTATGAACCCAACACCCCAACAAGGTGGGTGATATCATTATCCTATTCCTATTTGAGATGAGGGAACTGAGGCAGACAGCAACTGAGACCTGTCCATCATTGAAAAACTTGGGTCAGAAGTTGGGTTTGAAGTCTGGTCTTCCTAACTTGAGATCCAGCATCCCAACCTTTGTACCACTGAGCTGCCTGTGTATAAGTATTGTCGCCAAAGATAAAATGAGAAAATGTTTCTTCCTCCTTTCACTGAAGCGGTGGGGTAGTATGGTTGTAAAATATTGCATATGCTTTCAAACATGGTTGATATGTTGGTTTTCACTAAACTATTTTTTCTTCATCACTGGTAAAAGGGAACAGGTTAGAAGAAGGGAGAAGTATCTTTGGAAATGAATATAATACACACACATACACGCCACTTTTTTAAAAGACTGAGATATTTGCAACATTTGTTAACTAGTGAAAGCATGTCAATCTCAAGTACACAATTTTAAATCTCAGAAAGACAAATAAACTTATTATTGACTCCAGAATGTATATTAAAAATTCAGCATGTATGTATAATTATATACTATACATTTCAAACTAGAATATATGCCTTTCAGTTCCTCAAAAAGCAGTTTACTATTTCAAAA
>NW_027185860.1:13704693-13746761 GCF_028583685.1 Petaurus breviceps papuanus | reverse complement strand
TCATTACTGTCTTTTATAGCTTTGTTTTCTGACTCTTAAATGACCAGTTTATGTTTGTCTCCAAAGACCTTTGTCTCAGGACTTGGCTTTAGAACAGCATCCACTAGAGGGCTCTAAAGCAGCAGAAGACCATTGGGGAGTTGACTGCCCATTCACACAAAGGCCCGGGGTATTCTCTAGCCCTGGCACACTTTTCTTCAGTAAGGTTAGGGGTTCCGCGAGAGTCCAACATGGCATTAAGAAGGATTTTGATTTGCTATCCATAATTTAGTCTGATTTACTGGAAAAATAATGCTACTTACTTTATATACATATAAGGAATTAAGAGTAAAACTCAGGCCATTTGATTTTTAACCCTAGAGGACTCTACCAATTGAGTTCTAATTTATAATATGGTCCACCTGGATAAAAGTTACAGATGTATTCTGTAAAATCCTAATCAATAAATGTTTTACCAACATTTATTGAATTTTTAAAAATTGAACAAAACTTAAATAAAGCAAAATATCCAGAATCACAAGACCAATAAGATGCATACATTAACTTAACAACCCTAGCAGATTCTGAAGGCAAAAAGAAAGAGGGCGATTCCAGAGGCTACTTGTTAAGAGAGTTTCTGGCCTATAGGAGAAAATTTGTTAAAAATTTGTTTTGGGAGCTTGAGACACTTGTAGCATGACTTTATTTCCCAACAGGTGACACTCCTCTGGACTTCTTCATGTCCCAGAAATATACTCATCCTGGAAGATGGCTTCAGGCCTGAAGCTTCCATCTTGGAAGTATTCTCTGTACCTGGGTCCTCTCTCTCTTTTTGGAGAGTAAAAAGTTCCTCCTATAACCTCTATTCAAAGAGGGAGTGGAGGCCAACTATTTCTCCATTTTATCACCATGCTATCTATACTCACTCTTCTGAACTTCATCATACCCATCTCCCTTCCTTCACCCATGGATTCACAGCCCTCAAGGTCATGCTTATGTCAAATAAGTTCCTAGGGATCAGACTACATATTTGTGTAATAAAACTTTTTAAAAACCCTAAGAAATGCATTGGAATAGCATCGACCCTGTAACATTTCAGTTCTCTTAATAGGATTTATCTGATCACTTTAGACTCATTTAATCATCTAATGCTGCTAGCTGGAAGCAAGCTTGTTAATTACATATGCTCTTGTGCTAGATGATAAAGTTGAAATCCTTATAATATAAATATAAAAAATGTCAATCTTTGTCCTGAAAATACTATGTGGGGTTGTGGCATATAGCATATGGCATCTATAAAAGCAAGTATCTATTAGAGTGCTATAGAAACACAGAAGAGATCACGGCAAAGTGCTATAGAAAAACATGAGGGGAGAGAGACAGAGATGGATAGAAAGAGAGAAATACTGAGAGACAGAGACAGACAAACAGACAGAGAGAGAGACAGAGAGAGACAGAGAGAGAGAGAGAGAGAGAGAGAGAGAGAGAGAGAGAATGACATCGAGAGTGATAGAGAGAGAGAATAGATACTTGTAATTACAGAAGCCATGAAGGTTTCAGAACAAATCCGGCACCAAGACATAAGACAAAGATATTGAAAAGCAGGAGAGGAGTGAATGCATTCCAAGCAAGAAAAATGTCCTACTGGAATGCAAAGATGTAGGGGATGACATGTTGGTTTGGGAAACTCTTAATAATTAAATTTGTCTGCATCATAAAAGTGAGTAAAGTCAGGATTCAAATGTGCCTTTGGAAGCATATGGTAAAATTTGACCAGTTACCCTAGAAGTATAAGGAAGAAATTGAAGTTTTTGAATAAAGGAGAAACATGGTCAGAATGATGAATTAGATAGGATAGACTGGAAATAGAAACACCTTAAGGAAAGTAGATTAAATAGGAAGCTATTTTAATAGTCAAAGTGGGAAGTGATAGGGGCTTGATCTAAAGTAGTGGTGGTGGTAGTGGTATGAGTGGAGGAAAGAGAACAGATCTGAAGCATTTTGTGGTGCAATAATAGATAGCAAGTGACAGCTATTGAGATGGGATGAGGTAAAGGGAAGAATCAAAGTCTACTCCCAGGTTTTGAGCCTGAGTGGCTGAGAGGATAGTTTTATCATTGGGAATTGGGAAACTGGTAGGGGAGACACTTTTAGGGGGAAAATGACTATTTTCTTCACAGTCACCCAGGTTGTCATCATTTTCATGTCTGATATCCAATGTATTCCAAGTCCTGTTGTTTTTGTCTTACTAACATCCCTCATAAATACTCCTTTCTCTTACCCTGACACTGCCACCACCCTATGATTACTTCATAACTGGACTATTATAATAGCTTGGTGGCTGGTCCCTACCTCATATCTCTCTTCAGTCCACCCTCCAGTCAGCTGTAGTATTTATATTCCGGAAACACTAGTCTGACTACGTCATAAAACTCCCCAGCACCCCCTCTTCAAAAAGTTTACCCCCTCCCAGAGGCTCCATATCTGCTCAAGGATCAAATATGAAATGTTTTTATGACTTTGCAAGCCCTTCCTAAACTGCCCCTCCTACTACATATCCAGTCTTCTTATACTTTCCCATCCTCTCCATGTCACATACTCTATGAGCCAATGATACTACCCTCCTTTATGTTCCTCCCACAAGGCCCTCCATTTTTGAACTCTGAGTGTATTCATTGGCTGTCTTCCATGCCTGGAATTCTCTTCCTCCTCATCTATACCTCCTGACTTTTCTGGCTTCCTTCAAGTCCCAGCCAAAATACCACTTTCTATAAGTATTATGCAAAATCTTCCTTAACGTTAGACTTTTTGGCTTTTGTTTATTTCTGGCATAGTCTGTCTGTAGTTATTTGTATGTTGTCTCCCCAATTATACTGTGAACTCATTGAAAGCAGTCTTTTGTCTTTAATTATATATCCAAGGTTTAGCATCATCTTTGGTTGGCACAAAATAGGCACTTATTAAACACTTATTGACATATTTTTTCAATTTATTTATTTTTAGTTTTAAACATTATTTCCACAATGTTTTTTTAGTTACAAATTTTCTCCCTGTCTTTTCCTACCCCCTACCCCAAAATAATGAACCTGCTGAATACCCATTCACCCAATCTGTTGTATTTTATAACCACTCCTATCCCCCCCTCAACTTTCTAGTAGGGAAAGATGGATATCTATACCCCAGTGCCTTTATATCTTATTTCCCAGTTGCATGTAGAAAACAATTTTTTTAACATTTGTTTTTAAAATTTTGATCTCCATATTCTTTCCCTTCTTCCCTTGCCACACACCCCTACTAGGAAGCCAGGCAATTCAATATAGGTTGTATATGTGTAGTTACACAAAGCGTTTTCATAATAGTCAAGTTGTGAAAGACTAACTATATTTTAGGGGCGGCCAGGTGGCTCAGCGAGTTAGAGCACCGGCTCTAGTGTTGGGACGACCTGGAGTTCGAATCCCGGGCTCAGACACTCAGCACCACACCCAGAAATAACTGGCCGTGTAACCTTGAGCAAGTTACTTAACCTCGATTGCTTAAAAAAAAAAAGACTAACTATATTTTCCTCCATTCTATCCCACCCGCCATTTATCCTACTCTCTCCTTTGACCCCGTCCCTTTTCAAAAGTGTTTGCTTCTAATTACCCTCTCCCCCAATCTGCCCTCTCATCTATCATCCCACTCTTATACCCTTCCCACTAATTTATTGTAGAGTAGGATACCCAATTGGGTGTGTATGCTATTCCCCCTTAAGCTAACCTCAATGCAAGTAATGTCGACCCATTCCCTTTCACCTTCCTGCTCTTCCCCTCCATTGCAATAGTTTTTGCTTGCCCCTTTTATATGAGATAATTTACCCTCTTCTATCCCTCCCTTTCTCCTTCTCCCAATATATTCCTCTCTCAATTCTTAATGTTATTTTTTAGATATCATCCCTTCATATTCCACTGATCCTGAGACCTCTGTCTCTGTATACATGTACACACATACACAAATACTCACATATGTATTTATACACACATTACACCCTCATATTCCCTTCAACTATCCTTATACTGAGATAAGTCTCATGAGTTCCAATTATTGTTTTTCCATGTAGGAATATAAATAGTTCAATTTCATAAATTTCCTTATGATTTCTTTTTCCTTCTCATGTTTCTCTTGCTTCTTGTATTTGAAAGTCAAATTTTCTTTTCCGCTCTGGTTTTTTCATCAAGAATACATGAAAGTCCTCTATTTTATTGAATGCCCATATTTTCCCCTGAATCATTATACTTAGTTTCTCTGGGTAGGTGATTCTTGGTATTAATCCTAGCTCCTTTGACCTCATAGATTATTATATTCCAAGCCCTTCAATATCTTAATGTACAAGTTACTAGATCTTGTGTTATCCTGATTGTGTTTCCACAATACTCAAATTGTTTCTTCCTGACAGCTTATAATATTTGCTCCTTGACCTGGAAATTCTGAAATTTGGCTATGATATTGCTAGGAGTTTACTTTTTGGGATCCTTTTCTAGAGGTGATCAGTGAATTCTTTCAGTTTCTATTTTGCCCTCTGTTTCTGTAAAGCCAAGCCCCAGCAGCTTTCCAGAGGACTGCTTCTGTGAACAGTTTCAAGGTTCTGATTACATACAATAGTGAACTTTCTATTTATTCAACAGTAAATTAAGGCAAAATATTCACAGAAATCAAAGTACAGTATTCACAATGTTATGACATAACAACTCATCACTAAACTGGCCACATAGTTTTCACCAAAGTGTCCACATAGTTTTAAACAAAGTACATTCATTTAATAACTCAGTTATTTAGTACCTCAATCATTTAGTAAGTCCTTAATTCAATTATCCTTAAGGAGGCTTGTCTCCTTAATGGAAACAAACTAACAAGGTCAAAGTTCTCCACTCCTAGGTCACAGTAAATAATAATCTTCTCAGTGAGCATCCCAAGAAGAGATCTTTTTTATCTTGATGCAAGGCTGGCTCTAAGCTTCCATGGTTCCTCTTCCATGGTCCCAGCTCCTGCCCAAATCAACACAACTGTCACCTGGGTTCAAAGGCAGGCAGCAACCAGTTCCTTGCCCAGCTCCTTTTCCAGTTCCTTGTCCAGTTCCTATTCCATATTGAAGCTCACAGTGTCCAGTCCACCTCAAGTCCTTCACATTTTCTGTTTCTGGGAAGACAAAACTTAATGGGGCCACAATAATATTCATGCACATTGCACGCACCAACATCAATTCACTTTCTGCATGTGAAATCAACTCAGACCCACCAACATGGTCTTGGAACTCAACACAAATCATCAGTATAGAAATCAACAAAAACCCACAAATAAGGTTCAAGAGGTCAATACAAATCATCAGTAAAGTCCCAGTACTTCCAAAACCCTCCTCCAGGACTTCTGTAAAAAGACAACCATAAAATCCTCTTTCAGGGCTTCCAGCAAGGTCCCAGGGCTTCTGTAGAAAGTATCACAAACAAGAATCAACACAGAAAGAACGGACAAACACAGAGTGCCATATACCACAAGTGTTCTTCTTCTCCACCATAAGAGCTCCCTTCTCAGTTCTGCTCTCTCCAGCCTGGGCTTCTCCTTATATATGGTCATTAGCTCCTCCCCTTCCTGTTGCATCAGCAACAGGAGTTCACAGATTTTAGGCTTCACAAGTTGTGGAGTTCACAAGTTCTGCTTCTTAAAAAAAGACAGATATAATCAAAATTTCGACTTGAAACTAGGTGCTAAGTGATTAAATAGCAGAAACAAGTTAACTACTTCTTTGCTTTCCATTACAGGTTCTAGAATATCACGGCAATTCTCCTTGAGAATTTCTTGAAGGATGATTTCTAGGCTCTTTTTTAATAGTGGATTTCAGGTACTCCAATAATTTTTAAATTATCTTTCCTGGTTCTATTTTCCAGGTCAGTGGTTTTTCTGATGAAATTTTTCACATTGCCTTCTATTTTTCATTTGTTTGGATCTGTTTTATAGTATCTTGATTTATCATAAAGTCATTAGCTTCCATTTTCTCCAATCTAATTCTGAAGAAATTATTCTCTTGAGTGAGTTTTTGAAATGCCTTTTCTATCTAGCCAATTTGACTTTTTAAGACATTTTTCTCCTCATTGGCTTTTTGGGCCTCTTATGCCATTTGAGTTAGTCTATTTTTCAGGTGTTACTTTCTTCTAGCTACATAGCAATTTGAATAAAGAGGGCACTCACAATTTGGATGATTAATCAAAGTCTTTTTATGAGACAGCACATGACCAGATTCTACGAGGTGGTAATGAGGAGTGAATGACTGTATTCTTGACATGATACATAACTTTTACAACTTTTTATTTGTGCATTTAGATAGTTGTTCAATTTTTTTTAGTATAAAAGTTAAGCTTAAAAGTATATTTCCAAAATCATGATATCCCTCCCTCTAAAGTTTATGCACTATGTCCTGTCAACAATATTTTGGTGTATTGGTAAATGTTTAACAGCCAACTCTAGGAAAAAATAAGTTAATAACATTTAAAAGTTTAATCCACATTATTTACACTTTCTCCATCACTTTCTTAAGTATAGGCAAACAACAAAACAGTAAATTGAGCCCTAATTTGTAGTGGCTGCCAATTTGGAAGTATAAATGCCCACACTGAAAAATTAACAATCAGATATCACTTGTGGGAAAAAGCTGGCTCTGGCACTCCCCTGACCCTTTCTATCCTTTGTATACACTTAATTGGCACCTCTAATGAGGTCCTAACCTAATTTTTCATCATTGTATGTAAGTGGCTCTCAATTCCTGAAAGCAGAATGAAGAAAATAAACTCTACTGAGATCTTCCTGGAAGAGGACAGTGGGAGGGACTTTACTAATGACCTCAGTGGTAGCCTGAGGACGAGAAAGCTAATTTCAAAAAGACTCATCATTAGAAAGTTGAAGATGGATTTTCTAAGAACCTTAACAAATCATTAAACTGTTTTCTAAGTTGTAGAAGGAGTTTTTACCTATACACATGAAAGGAGAGGAGGGAGGAGAAATGAAAACTTTTCCATGCATCATCTCACTTGTTCCTCAAAACCTCTTTGAAGTGAGTGATTTTAATATCCTCATTTTGCCACTGGGAAGACTAAGGCTCAGAAAAATGAAATAAGTTGCTCAGTGACATGGTATGTGCTAAAAATATAATTTGAACTCAGTTCTTCCTAACTCCAAGGCCAGAGTGCTATCATCCTATATTGACACACTCAACATTCCATCCAACTCTCTGCCCAAAAGGTATTACCCCCTCCCCCTACCACCCTTTTCCATTTTTTGCTTTTGTTTTAGGAAGAAAAATAAAAACAATGCTACTGGAAAAGGCATGACAATCTCCTGCCTTATAATTACATTCAAAATTTTTATGACTGGTTAGGTAAAAAAATCCTTTATCTGGCCACCATTCTCTTATATATTTTCTCCCCCACTCCATTAGAATTTAAGTTCTTTAAGATAAAAGGGATTTCATTTTTATAATTATATCCTCAGTATCTGGCACATAATAGGTGCTGAACATATACTTGTTAATTGATTGAAGGTCAACATTACATTTGCTGAAATGTATTTGGAGGAATTCTTTTACTACTTTTCCAAAACTCTGTCTCTGACTTTCTGTCTCTGGTAATAGTAATGGAATTTAAAGATCCCCCTGTATTGGCTTGGTTTTTGGATTGATTGTGTTAAAACTTGTTGACATGAAAAGAGAGGGCTGACCTGGGAGGAGCTGGTGACGTGAATTTAGAGAGGCACAAGCAGAGAGAGAGGCAGAAGAATTTTTTGGAAGCAGCATCATGGAGGCAGAGAAAGAGAGGATTGCTGAGGGCCAGTTTGAACTGCCCAGGACTTTTGAGAGTTGCCACCCAGAGCTGCCAACAATTGAGGAGACATGGCTGTTATGTTGGTATTTTGTCTCTCTGTTTTGATGTTGTTTTACCATATTTGTCCACTGGTGAAGGACAGTCCTGTTGTTACAGAGATCATCAGAGCAGATGGGGTAGATTTGAAAATCTACATCTACAGGGATGCCAATTAATTAAATCTAAGGGAAATGAGATCACCAAGTGAATTAGTAAAGAAGGAGATGTGAAGAGTGCCCAGCTAGTGGTGTGAATGGAAAGGAGAGGGGGGAAAAAGGACTAAAATAACACTTCACTTCAAGTTTTAAAGTGGCAGAGGCAACGAGAGTTCAGAGTGAGAGATTTTTTCCAGACTAAAACAATTTAAGAGATTGGCAGGAGGAGTCTGTGACACTGAGCTGGGGCAGCTGCATTAACAGTGGGCCTGGAAGGTGACTCTGATGGTGGCTGCAGCAGTAGCAAATGCTTTGTGAGCTCTCAATGCAGAGAAGATAAGGATTTGGAAAACTAGTCCAAGATTACAGGGGACACTGGTGCTGATTGGCAACTCTGTTGACCAGGAGCAGTTCTGGGTCACAGTTTGGGGGTGTAAAGGACAGATTCTGATAACCATAAGGGAGCAAAGGACCTGGTAACAGTTCCAGGGCCAAGAGAAGCATTAGCACTTAGGCAGAAAGGAAGAAGGGATCATTCCTGGGTAATACCAAAGTGCTGACCAGGAGAGCAGTGACCACACTTTTCCCCATATTAGAGTAGCTTTGAATCACTGAAAATGTGCAGATGCCCAAAACAGTTCTGAAAACAGCCCCACAAAAGACCCTGAAGCTTAGGACCCTGAAGACCCTTGAACCTTTCCAACTCCAGTTCAGCAAAGCCCAGATTTTTTTTTCTTTTAAAAAACATTTATTTATTTATTTTTAGTTTTCAACATTGACTTCCAAAAGATTTTAAGTTTTATATTTTCTCCCCTTCCCTCTTTACTCCCCTCCTCATGACAGCATATAATCTGATATAGGTTCTATTTATACATTCATATTAAATATATTTTCATATTAGTCATGATATAAAAAAGAAATAGAACTAATGGAAGGAACTACAAGAAAGAAGAAACAAAAGAAAACAACAAAAGAAAAGGCAAGCAAAAAGAGAGTCTTTGATCTGCATTCAGAATACAAAATTCTTTCTCTGAATGTGGATAGCAGTTTCCATTGGGACTCTTTTGGACTTGTCTTACATTCTTTCACTCATAGTTCAATTTTATCAAAAATGTTTAAAGTCAGGAAATAGACTGGAAATATGTACAAAAAACAAAAATAGAACTTGATCATAGAAAGCAATTCTTGTGATAGGTAAGACTAAGACACAAACTCAGAAGACAATAATGTGCTAAAAATTATAAGTGAAACCTCAAAGAAAAACGCCCCCAAGTCAAAAAAGAATTCCTAGAAGAGTTGAAGGAAGAAGGAAAAAATGAGACTGATGCAAGGAAATTATGAAAAGAGAATTAAAATACAGAATTCTGGGAAGATGGCAGAGTAGGTTAGAAAGTTCCAAGTTCTCTGATTTCTCCCACAAATAAGACAAAATAGCAGCTCAGGGCAAACATAGAGTGGTAAAAATAAACAAAAACTGGGGCAGAGCACTGGTCCTCCTGGGACAACTGGAGAAGAACCAAAGAAAGATCCCAGAAGAGAGAAGTGAAATGTAATACCTCTAGGTTAGTCCCACTCAAACAGCAAACAGTGACCATGGGGGCAGCTCAGTTGTGAGACCACAGGGATTTTTATTTCTCAAACAGTGTGGAGAGTTCGGCATCTGAGTGGGGAGAAGATTGAAGAAACTTCTGGTGATAAGTCATGCCAGGCTCAGCTTGTGCTGCTGAGATTTGAGCCTGGGTAAGAAGGAATCAGCACACACCCAGTGGTGTAGAAAGAGTGGGAGGCAGAGACAGTCTGGCTTAAGGAACTTACAAGAGAGCTAAGGTCTTGATCTTAGTTCCAGGCCAGAGAGGAGAAATGAAGATCATAACTACTGGGGGGTATTCAGGAAGTAAGAGCATTTCACAATTAGTGTGCCCAGGGACCCTAACTGGGGCTTGAAGGGGGAAAGGAGTACTGCAGTTGGGCCCAGGAAAAAGCCCCCCCAAATAATAGAAAGGACCTCAGGCCAGAAGCCCCAGAGTGGATTATAACAACAAGGCACTATTTTTTTTTAAATGGTCAGGCAAAGGTGAAAGAACCCAACTATAGACTGTTACTATGGGAATATAGAAGAGTGGGGTTAATATTCAGAGGAGGATGCTGAAGCAAAAAAAGGCTCTCCTACCCCAAAGAGTAATGTTAAATGGTTACCTGCCCCACAATAATTCGTAGAACAACTTTAAAAAATACTTTAAAAATTAAAGGAGAGAGATTGAGGAATTTTTTTTTAAAGTAAGAACAGTCCAAGAAAAAGATCATGAAAATAAAGCCAACAAATGAGAAAAGGAGATACAGAATCTTAAAGAAGAAAATGACTCCTTAAAATTATAATTGGGTGTAAAATGGAATACCAGTGAAGTGATAAGAGACCAATAAATAATAACACAAATATAAAGAATGAAATAATACAAGAGAAAGTAAAATATCTTTTAAGAAAAAGAACTTAGTCTGCCGCGTAATTGCCTCAGGAGCTCCTGACCTACAGATTGTAGGGGGACCAAGCAACCATTCAGAGAGTAATCACTCATGTTTTGACCTGCTTGGATATGGGTCTCTTTCTTAGGCAATGGATTGGGGTGGGGAATGTCACTTGCCAGTGTGTTGTCTGTAGAGAGGGCACCCTCCTCAGACGTCTGACGATATTGGAGAAATCCCCAGCAGTTTCGGACAAAGCTCTCCTCTCTGGAAGCAGAGTTCTACCATGTCAAACAGTTCAAAAGTCAAGTAATTGACTGGTAATATAAACAAGCAGAGGAAGCAAAAACAGACCATAGAATCTTTTTTGGGGTGACAAAAAGGATCAAAGCTTGGAACAGGAGGAAGACAACAAAGTCAGAACTCCTGCATCAAAAGCTTCCAAGAAACATATGAACTGGTTATTGGCCATGGAAGGGCTCAAGAAGGATTTTGAAAATCAATTAAGAGAAGTGGAGGGAACACTGGGAAGAGAAAAGAGAATGAATCAAAAAAATCATGAAAAGAGAGTCAACAACCTGACGGAACAAAATAACACCTTAAAAAATAGACGAATTCAAAAGGAAAAAGAGTCTTGAAAAACCAATGAAGAAAATAATGCTTTAAAAAGCCTAATTTGGCAGATGGAAAAGGAATTTCAAAAACTCACTGAAGAGAATAACTCCTTCAAAATTGCATTAGAGCAAATGGAAGCTAATGACTTTATGACAAATCAAGATCCTATAAAACAGATTAAAACAATGGAAAAAATTAGAAGGCAATATGAAATATCTCATTGGAAAAACCACTGACTTGGAAAATAGATCCAGGAGAGATAATTTTAAAATTATTAGGCTATGTGAAAGCCATGATCAAAAAAGAAATTAAAAATGACACTTCAAGAAATTCTCAAGGAGAATTGCCCTGATATTTTAGAACCAGAGGGCAAAATGGAAATTGAAAGAATTCGCCAAACACCTCTTGAAAAAGATCAGAAAAAGAAAACTCCTAGGATTATAATAGCCAAATTCGAGAGTTCCCAGGACAAGGGGAAAATATTACAAGCAACCAGGAAGAAAAAAATTGAGTATTGTAGAAAAACAATCAGGATAACACAAGATTTAGCAGTTTCTACATTAAGGAATCAAAGGGCTTGGAATATGATATTCCAGAGATCAAAGGAGCAATGATTAAAACCAAGAATCAGCTACCCAGAAAAACTGAGTATAATGCTTCAGGGGAAAATATGTTCATTCAACGAAAAAGAGGACTTTTTTTTCTTTTAATCAAATGCTTTATTAACTTCTAGCTTACATCATTCCTTTCTACAAGAATTTGAGTTACAGATTTTCTCCCAGTTTTCCCCTACCCACCCTCAATTACTTGACTTTTGGGCTTTTTGCCACAGTAGGACTCTGCTACCAGACAGGGGAACTTCGTCCCAATCACTGGGGTTTTCTCAGCTGCTGTAGGTATTAGTTGGGTGCCCTCTCTGAAGCCTCCACACACTCTGGGAAGCTGGTTGCACACCCCAGGACCTCCACCATAGACTGCAATCCGGATCCAAGCAGGTTAAAGCAAGAGCGATTATCCCTCAGACTTTAAGAAATGCTTGGTCCCCCTACAATCTGCAGTCCAGTAGCTGAAGTAGCCACATGGCTGTGGCTGTATGGTCGCTGCACCTCAGCTGCTTCTCACCCTTGGGGCAAAGGCCAATTGCACTCTCAATGACTGGATCCCAAAGTCTACACTGCACTCACCTTTCACTGTGTCCTTAGCATATATGTGTTGATAATTCTGGAAAATGCCACAGCTGCTGGTGATCTGAAGTCCCTCCAGCCAGGGGCTGGTCACAATAGCCCTGAGACTAAAACCTCAGGCCCATGCAGGACTGGGCTCGGCTCCCAGAGCAGTGTCTGGCAGTCTGCCAGGCTGTCCTAAGTGGGAGGTTAGCTTCTCTGTGTCATTTTATGTGTTTTGCAGCTCCAAAGTTTCTTCAGAGTCATCTTTTACATAAATTGCAGGAGGTGAGAGACGGAGCCCCGAGGAAGTCCTGTTTCTACCCCAACATCTTGACTCTGCCCCCCCAAAATAGAGGACTTTCAAGAATTATTGATGAAAAAACCAGAGTTGAATAGAAAATTTGTCTTTCAAATACAAGAATCAAGAGAAGCATAAGAAGGTAAGCAGGAAAAAAATCATAAGAACTTATTAAAATGGAATTATTTACATTTCTACATGGTAAAACAATAATTGTTGCTCATGAGAATTTTCTTAGTAAGAAGATAGTCGAAAGGAATATATATATGTATATATATGTATGTATACATACATATATGTTTATATAAGAAGGTATTTTGTGTGTATAATTACATATATCTGTTTGTATATATGTGTACATATATACATAGAGAGAGGGCAAAGTATCAGTTGAATCAGAAGGGATGATATCTAAAACATAAAACTAAGAGGTGAGAGAAGAATATAATGAGAGGAAATAGGGAGAAACAGGATAGGGTAAATTACCTCATATAAAAGAGGCAAGAGAACTCTGTTACTATGGAGGAGAAGAACAGGAAGGTGAAAGGGAATGGGCCAAACTTACTCTCATTGAAGTTGGCTTAAGAAGGGACTAATATACACACCAAATTGGGTATCTTACCCTACAGGAATGTAGGGGGGGAAAGGATAGGGGGGATGATAGAAGGGAGGGCAGATTGGGTGGGGAGTGTAGTTAGAAGCACACACTTTTGAAAAGGGACAGGGTCAAAGTAGAAAATAAAACAATTGGGGGCAGGATAGGATGCAGGGAAATACAGTCATTTTTTCAAAATATATCTACTGTAGAAATGTTTTGCCTAACTACACATGTGTAACCTATATTGAATAGCTTTTCCTCCCAGTTGGGTGGGTGAGGAGGGAAGAAGGGAAAGAATCTGAAAATCAAAGTTTTAAAATCAAATACACACACACTCACACACACGTATGTATGTATATATTTGTGTGTGTATGTGTGAAATTTTTCACATGCAACTGGAAAATAAGATATATAGGCACTGGGGTACAGAAAACCATTTTTCCCTACTAGAAAGTCAGAGGAGGGATCAGGAAGGTTATAAGAGAGAGCAGATTGGCGGAAGGGGTATTCATCCAGAGATTTCTGCCTCACTGCTTCTTGCAGTCACCAGGTGTGTTCTGATTCCTTCTATTCCCACCATTCTTCAGAGTACAGATGTCTAGTGTTCTTGGTCAGTGGAGGTTCCATCATTTTCCCGGGTCAGATGCCCAACTCCTTTTAATATCCCGGGGGTAAAAGTCTCTCTAACTGGAGTTGAGGCAACCACTCAAAGCTACTAACCCCAGGTCTTGCCACTTGGAATATTCTGACCTACTGTGCCATCATCCCAGAATCTCCTCCTACACATTATTTTCAAAACTATCTTTTCTTTGCCTCCTTGTGGATTTTCTTTTGTCCTCTACTGTGTCCTTCTTTACTTTATTTCTACCCCTTTTCTCCTCCCACCAAAAAAGAAGGCTGCAATTAAGTGTAGATGCATGTATGAGTAATCTATCTATCTATATACATATACAAACACATACATATACACAGACATCCATAAACTTACATATATACACTCAAACACATATATGTAGATCATATTATGCTTATTTCTATTTCTCATCTGTTTCTCTGAAGGTGGATAGTATCTTCCTTTATAGGTTCAAGTCTTTCCATATTTTTCACAATTCCACCAGTTCATGATTTCCTACACTACAACAATATTCCAGCCCAATTATATTCTATCTGGGAGACAGTCTATGATTGTGTTTCCTCCATTTTTCTGCATTCTGACTATTTTTGGTTTTATTTATAGATGAAAAAATTTAATTGAAAATAATACAAGGGGTGGCCTAGGTGGTGAAGTGAGTAAAGCACTAGCCTAGAATCAGGAGGACCCGAGTTCGGTTCCGGCCTCAGACACTTAACACAAACACACACACACACACACACACACACACACACACACACACACAAACACTAGCCGTGTAACCTTGGGCAAATTATTTAACCACAATTGCCTTCCAAAAAAAAGGCAAAAAAAAAGAAAAGAATACAAATATCTGTTTTATACTTTAGCATTGCTCTCAGCTTGTAATATGGTTTAAGGTCTGATATTAATTATAAATTCTACTCCTGACCTTTATTTTATGTTTGTATATATCTCATTTTTATAGAATTCCTGGAAAAATACATATTGTTGAATTCAAAATTTTAATCTATCAGTTTCCATTTTATGCTCATCCCCTTTACATTCAAAACTATAATTTCTTGTATGTTTTCCTCCTTCCTATTTCCTCACTATCTTTATCACCCTATTCCTAGACAAAGAAGAAACAAACCTATGACTCTTTGTGGGTGTTATGACAATATACTTAGAGAATCCTTGGAAAATTTCATAAAGGGCACGGAGCCAAGATGGGAGAGTAGAAACAGGACTTCGGCATGTAAAAAAAAATATTCTAAACAAACTTTAGAGTTACAAAACCCACAAACTGACAGAGAGAAACACATTTCTCACTTAAGAAAGCCTAGCAGCCTGGCAGGAAGGGTCCATTGCAGCTCTCTGGGAGCCAAGAGCATTCCCTACTGAGCTGTGGTTTTAGTCCCAGGGTGGCCCTGAACTAAAGGCAGCTGGAATAGACTTTAGGAGAGTGGATCACTAGCAGCTGTGGTGGTTTCCAGACTTCTCAATTCACAAATGCCAAAGACAAAGTAAAAATTCAGTGTGGAAACTTGTTCAAATGGAGGAGTTCAGTCTGGCTGCTATCCCCAGAGGTAGAAGCAGAGGAGGTGTGGTGGCTACAGCTGCTGAAGCTACTTCCGATCTCCTGGCCTGCAGATTGTAGTGGGACCAAGCGACCATCCAGCGGGTAATTGCTCTTGCTTTGACCTGCTTGGATCTGGATCGCAGTCTTGGGTGGTGGTCCTGGGGTGTGTGACCAGTGAGCCAGAGCATGTGGGGGCTGTAGAGAGGGTGCCCATCTAATAGCTCCAGCAGCTGCAAAAACCCCAGTGATTTGGAACATAGCTCTCTCTATCTATGAAGCAGATGTCTACTGTGGCAAAGAGCTCAAAACTCAAATAATTGGCTGCCAATATAAGCAACCAATGGAAGCACAAAAAGAGGATAGAATGTTTTTAAAAATAATCTTTTTATTTATTTTTAATTAAATTTTATGTTTGTTTTTAGTTTAGTTTACACCATTTATTTCCACAAGATTTTGAGTTACAAATTTTCTCCCTACCTTTCTCCAATCCACCACCCCAAAACAACACTCCCACTGTATACCCCCTCCTCCAATCTGCTCTCTCTATATCATTTCCCATGTCCCCTCCGACTATCCAGTAGGGCAAGATTGCCTGTATAACTTATTTCCCAGTTGTATATAAAATAATAATAAAATTAATATATTTTTTTAAACATTGGATTTAGCAACTTTGAATTCCAAATTTTTTCCCTTCCTCCCTTCTCACCCACACTTACTGGGAACATAAGCAATTCAATATATGTTGTACATGTATAGTTACACAAAACATTTCCATAGTGGATATATTTATTGACTATAAATATGACTATATTTCCCTCCATCCTATCCTACCCCACCACTTGTTCTATTCTCTACTTTGACCCTGTCACTTTTCAAAAGTGTGTGCTTCTAATTACCCTCTGCCAAAACCTGACCTACTCTCCATCATCCCCCCTCTCATCCCCTTCCAACCTTCTCTCCTTTAGGGAAGGATGCCCAATTTAGTCTGTATGTCATTCCCCCCCGAAGACAAATTCAATGAGAGAAAGGTTGACCCATTCCCATTTGCCTTCCTGTTCTTCCCCTTCATTGTAACAGTGATCCCTTGGCTCTTCTGTATGAGATATTTTACCCTATTCTGTCTTTCCCCATTTATTCTCATTATATTCCTCTCACCTCTCAATTTCATCTTTTAAGTATAATCTCTTCCTATTCAATCGATTCAGTGACCTTTGTCTATGTATATGTGTATACGCATATACACACACTCACATATGTGTACATACGTACATATGCACTCCTATAGAGACATATGTATGTATGTATCCATGCATATGTATATGAGTATATATGTGTGTATATATGTATATGTGTGTGTATATGTTACAATTATCGTTTTTCCATGTAGGCATGTAAATAGTTCAACTTTGATAAGTTCCTTATGATTTCTTCTCCCTGTTTACCTTCTCATGACTGTCTTGCTTCCTCTATTTGAATGTAAAATTTTCTATTCAACTCTGATTTTTCATCAAGAATGCTTGAAAGTCCTCTATTTCACTGAATGATCATATTTTCCCCTGAAGCATTATACTCAGTTTTGTTGGGTGGTTGAATCCTCGTTTTAATCCTAGCTCCTTTGACCTCTGCAATATCATATTCCAAGTCCTTCAATCCCTTAATGTAGATGCTGCTAGATCATGTGTTATCCTGGTTGTGTTTCCACAATATTCTGATTGTTTTTTCTTGGCTGCTTGTGATATTTTCTACTTGATTTGAGAACTCTGGAACCTCAGTACAATATTCCTAAAGGTTTGCCTTTTGGGATCTTTTTCAAAAGGTGGTCAGTGAATTCTTTCAATTTCTATTTTGCCATCTGGTTCTAAAATATCAGGGCAATTTTTCTTGAGAATTTCTTGAAGGATGATTTCTATGTTCTTTTCAGGATCATGGGTTTCAGGTAATCCAATAATTTTTAGATTAACTCCTGGATATATTTTCCAGGTCAGTGGTTTTCCCAATGAGATATTTCACATTGCCTTCTATGTTTTCATTTGCTTGGATCTGTCTAACGGTATCTTGATTTCTCATAAAGTCATTAGCTTCCATTTTCTCCAATCTAATTCTGAAGGAATTATTCTCTTCAGTGAGCTTTTGAAATTTTTTCTTCCATCTTGCAAATTTGGCTTTTTAAGGTATTCTTCCCCTCATAGGTTTTTGTACCATTTTTAAAAATTTGAGATGATATATTTTTAAGGTGTTATTTTCTTCAGTCAGGCTGTTGACTTTCTTTTCACGATTTGCTTGCATTATTCTCATTTCCCTTCCCAATTTTTCCTCCTATCTTATTTTATTTTCAAAAACCTTCTTGAGCTCCTCTCTGGCCTGTAACCTATTCATGTTTTTCTTGGAAGCTTATGGTTCAGGAGTTCTGACTTCCTTGTTTTCCTCCTGTTCCATCCTTTGATCTTTTTTGTGCCCAAAAAAGGAATCTAAAGTTGGATTGCTGTGCTTGCTTTGCTTCCTTTGCTTACTCATGTTGCCAGTCAATTTCTTGGCTTTTGAGCTCTTTGCCACAGTAGAACTCTGCTTCCAGAGGTGTAAGGGTTATGGGATTTAAAGATCTTCCATGCCCCATGGACGTGCTGACATAGCAGAGCAAGAGAAAGCAGAAAGCGAGAAAAAGTGAAAGCCGAGCTAACGGTCCTGTGGTTGGCGGTTGGCAGCGGTTGCGGTTGCCCTTTTTTTTTTTTTTTGAGTTAGGACCCCTGCTGAGCACCGCCAGGGGCCGGAGCTGCTGGGAGCAGGACTTTCTGCTAACGACTCCTGCCGAGGACTGCCAGGGGCCGGAGCTGCTGGGAGCGCGCTTTCAGGGTGCTGGGTGGTTGCTGTGAGTGGGGAGAGGAGGACCTTTGCCTGAGGTAGCCTGTTCTGTTTTGAGGGCTTGAAAATGTGGGTGCTTTCTACTTTATCTACCTGTGCCAATGTCATAACTACTCTGATGGCTTTCACTTTCTGGTTTTGGGACTCAGTCTTTTGGTATCTTAATAAATTTTCTAGTTTATTTCCCCAAATGGCAAACCTGATGTATTTTGTGATGGATAATTATATCAGCATATTTGTAATCTCTATAGGCATTGTGAATATGGCATTGCTGATACAAGAGGGGAGAGTTTTGTCCCAAATTGCTGGGATTTTTTTTGGGGGGGGGCAGGATAGGATGGAAGGAAATATAGTTAGTCTTTCACAGTATAACAACTATGGAAATGATTTGGCTAACTCCACATGTACAATGTATATTGAATTGCTTATCTTTCCAGTGGAGGTGGGTAAGGAGGGAATAAGGGAAAAGGAATCTGGAACTCAAAGTTTTAAAAACAAATGTTTAAAAAATATAATTATTTTTCATGCAACTAGGAACTAAGATATACAGGTACTGGGGTATATAAACTCATCTTGCCCAACTAGAAAGTGAGGGAGGTGAAGTGGGAGTATATAAGAACAGATTGGGAAAAGGGGTATTCAGTAGTCTTCCTATTTTGGGGTGGGGGTAGGGCAAAGACAGGGGAAAAAAGTGTAAATCAAAATTTTGTGGAAAACTAAAAATAAATATATTTAAAAGAAAAAAAGGTATATATAGTAAAAAAACTACTGGAAATAACAAATAAATATTATTATTATTATTATTATTATTATTTTGCCTTTTGGAGGGCAATTGGGTTTAAGTAACTTGCCCAAGGTTACATGGTTAGTATTTTTGTGTGGGTGTTAAGTGTCTCAGGCAGGAACCGAACTTGGGTCCTCCCAACTCCAGGGCCGGCGTTTTACTCACTGCACCACCTAGCCACCCCTAACAAATAACTTTTAGCAAAGGTAAAGGATTTATTTTGAAAGCCAAATAAATCCTCTGCATTATTACATATTACTAACAAAACCCAACAGCAAGAGATAGAAAGAAAAATTCCATTTAAAGTTACTGTGGACATTACAAAATCTCTGGGTGTCTCCCAGCCAAAACAAATTCAAGGACTATATGAAGTTACCAAACACTTTTCACCCAAGTAAAGTTGGTTCTAAATAACTGAAAAAATATCAGTTGCTCATGGTTAGGCTGAGTTAATGTAATAAAAATGACAATTCTATCTAAATTAGTTTAGTTATTTGGTGCCATACCAAAGTATCAAAAAATATTTTGTTGAGCTAGAAAAAAATAATAGCAAAATTCATCTTGAAGGACATAAGGTTTACAACATCAAGAGAATTAAACTACTTTGTACTGGCTAAGGAACAGAGTGGTAAATAAATGGAATGGGTTAGGTACACAAGACATAGTAGTCAATGACTATAGTAATCTACTATTTGGTAAACCCAAAGACCCCAGCTTCTGGGATAAGATCTCACTATTTGACAAAAACTGCTGGGAAAACTAGAAAATAGTTTGACAGAAGCTGGGCATAAACCAATGTCTTACACTGTATACCAAAATAACATAAAAATGGGCTCATGATTCAGATAAAAAAGCTGATCCCATAAGCAAAGTGGGAGAGCAAAGAATAATTTACATGTCAAATTTATGGAAAATGAAGAGTTTATGATGAAACAAGAGATAGAGAACATTAAGAAATGCAAAAGGGATAATATTGATCATATTAAACTGAAATGGTTTTGTACAAAACAAGCCAATGGAACCAAGACTGGGAGGGAAGCAGAAAACTGAGCAAGAATTTTTATAAACAGTGTCTCTGATAAAGGTCTCATTTCTAAAATATATAGAGAACTGAATCAAATTTCTAAAAATACAAGTCATTCCACAATTCATAAATAGTCAAAGGACATGGACAGGCAGGTTTCAGAGGAAGAAAATAAAGTTATTTATAGTCATATGAAAAAATGTTCTGAATCAATACTGGCTAGAGAAATGCAAATCAAAACAACTCTTAGGTACTATTTCACACCTGTCATATTGGCTAACATGACAAAGCAGCAAAATTATAAATGCTGGAGAAGATATGGGAAAATTGCAACACTAATGTATTGTTGGATTGTTAGTAGAGTTGTTAACTGATCCAACCATTCTGGAGAGCAATTTGTAACTATGCCCAAAGAGCTATAAAAATGTGCATACCCTTTGACCCACGTCTAGGGTTGTATCCCAAAGATATCATAAAAATGGGAAAAGAACCCACATGTACAAAAAAAATAGAGCAGTTTTCTTGTGGGTGACCAAGTACTGGAAACTGAGGAAATACCCATCAATTGAGGAATATCTGAACAAGTTTAATTATATGACTGTAATGGAATACTATTGTACTATAAGAAATGATGAGCAGGCAGACTTCAGAAAAACCTGGAAAGACTTACATGAGCTGATGAGCTGACATGAGAAGACACAGGAGAATATTATACACCATTATAGCCCCATTGCTTGCCGACTAACTTTGATAGACTTGTCTCTTCTCAGCAATGCAATGATCAAAACTATTCCAAAAAGTTCATGAAGGAAAATGCTATCCACATCTAGAGAAAGAATTACAGAGTATAAATGCAGACTGAAGCATACTATTTGCTCTCTTTTTATTTTTTTTGCTCACTTTTTTTTCTTTCTTGTGATTCATTCCATTGGTTAGAACTCTTCTTTACAACATGAGTAGTGTGATAATATGTTTAATATAAATGTGTATGTAAAGCCTGTATCAGATTTCATGGCATTTTGGGGAGGGGGTGGGTGAGGGATAGGGAGAAAATTTAAAACTCAAAAGCTTGTGTAAATGAATGTTCTAGACTTAAAAAAAATAAATAAAAAAAACAGAGCTGGTGGGAGTTAAGATGGTAGAGTACAAAGAGGACTCCCACGCAGCTTCCGGCTTCCACCTCCTCCAATTCATGTAAAAAAAATGACTAGACAAAATTTGGAGCTACAGAACCCACAAAATTATAGAGAGAAGCTAACCTCCCAGTCCAGCAGGATGGCAGGAAGGGCCCAGCTCAGTACTGTGGGAGCTGAGCCCAGCCCCATGCGAGCCTAAGGTTTTAGCCTCAGGGCAGCCACAGCCAGCTAGCTGCCAGCTGGAATGCCTTCAGATCACCAGGAGCTGTGATGATTTCCAGAATTATCAACCCACAGATGCTAAGGACAAAGTGCAGTGTGGAATTTGGAAACCGCTAGTTCGGGAGTGCAATCTGGCATTTACCCCCTTGGACGGAGAAGGTGCTGAGGCTCTGCAGCTGTGCAGCCACTGCCATGTGGTGGCTTCAACTCCTGGCTCCAACTAGTTCAAACTCTGTTGGAACTGGGGGGAGCAGAGGAAAAGAGGAGCGGGTCCATTCCCTGAGTCCAGGGCTAGAAGTGGTGGAGATGTGGCAGCCCTGTACCCACATTGATGTGGCTGCTTCAGAGCTCCTGGTCTACAGACCAAAGGGGGGCCAAGCAACCAGTCTGAGGGGTAATGGCTCTTGCTTTAAACTGCTTGGATCTGGCTTGACGAGGCAGGGTAGAGGACCTGGGGTGCATGAACAGATTGCCAGAGTGTATTGAGGCTTCAGGGAGGGCACCCAACTAACTCCAGCAGCAGACAAAACACCACCAATTTGAGACAAATCTCCCCTGTTTGGTAGCAGAGTCCTAATGTGGTAAAAAGCTGAAAAGTCAAGTAATTGAGCAGCAATATGAGCAAGCAAAGGAAGGAAAGGTAGCAGAGCACTCCAACTTTACACTCCTATTTTTGGGACAAAAAGGATCAAAACATGGAACCGAAGGAAGACATTGAAGTCAGAATTTCTGCGCCAAAACTTTCCAAGAAAAATATGAGCTAATTACAGGCCATAGAAGACATTAAGAAGGATTGTGAAAACTAAATAAGAGAAAGTGGAGGAAAAATTGGGAAGAGAAATGAGAATGATGCAAGAAAATTATGAAATGAGAGTCAACAGCTTGACTGAAGAAAATAAAACTTTAAAAAACTGACTAACTCAAATGGCAAAAGAGGTTCAAAAAGGAAATGAGGAGAAGAATGCCTTACAAACTCAAATTTTCCAGATGAAAAAAGAATCTCAAAAGCTCACTGAAGAGAATAATTCGATAATAATTAGATTGGAGAAAAGGAAGGTAGTAGTTTATGATAAATCAAGATACTACTAAACAGATCCAAACAAATGAAAATATAGAAGGCAATATGAAATATCTCATTGGAAAATCACTGATCTGGAAAATAGATACAGGAGAGATAATTTAAAAATTATTGGACTACCTGAAATTCTTGATGAAAAAAAGAACCTAGAAATCATGCGTCAAGAAATTCTCAAGGAAAATTGCCCTGATGTTTTAGAACCAGGACGCAAAATAGAGGTTGAAAAAACCCACCAATCACCTCTTGAAAAACATCCCCAAAAGAAAACTACTAGGAATATTATAGCCAGGTTCTGGAATTTCCCAAATCAAGGAGAAAATATTATAAGCATCCAAGAAGAAATAAGTTGAATATTGTGGAAATGCAATTAGGATAACACAGGATCTGTCAGCTTCTACACCGAGGGAACTCAGGCCTTGGAATATGATATTCCAGCGGTCAAAGGAACTATGATTAAAACCAAGAATCACATGCCCAGCAAAACTGAGTATCATGTTTCGGGGAAAATATATAATTTATTAAACTTTTCTCAGTAAGAGAATAGTTGAAGGGAATAGAAATGTACATACATATGCATAAATATATACATATGTCTATATAGTAGGGTATTTGCACATATGACTACATATGTGAATGTGTGTAGGTATGTGTACAGGTATACATAGAAAGAGGTAAAAGGAACAATTTTATAGGAAGGGATGATACTTAAAAGGTGAAATTAAGAAGTGAGAGAGGAATATAATGAGAGGAGATTGGGAGAGACAGAATGGGGTAAACTATCTCCTACAGAAGAGACAAGGGGAAATGGTTACAATGGAGGGGAAGAACAGGAAGGCAAAATGGAATGGGTCAATTTTATTCTCTTTGAATTTGGCTTAGGGGGGGAATGACATACACACTAAATAGGGTATTTCACCCTACGGGAGAGTAGGGAGGAAGGTGATGAGAGGGGGAATGATGGAAGGGAGGGTAAGCTGGGGAGGACGAAAGTTGGAAGCACCCACTTTTGAAAAGGGACAAGATCAAAGTAGAGAATCTAACAAGTGGGGGTGAGATAGGATGGAGGGAAACAATATATCCACTATGGAAAACTTTTGCATAAGTACACATGTACAACCCATATTGAATTCCTTATCTTCCCAGTAAAATGGGTGACAAGGGAAGAAGGGAATGAATCTGGAATATAAAGTTTTAAAATAAAATGTTTAAATATATATAATTTATCTCTATATTAAGTATAAATACATATTTGTATATAGTATATTTACTGTATATATTATATATAGATTGTATATATACACACTATTATTTTACATGTAACTGGGAAATAAGATACACAGGCCCTGGGGTATAGAGATCCACCATGCCCTACTGGAAAATTAGAGGGGGTTATCGGGGAAGATATGGCATAGAGCAGATTGGAGTTGGGGATATCCAGTGGGATCACTATTTTGGGGTGGTGGGTAGGGGAAAAACGGGAGAAAATTTGTAACTCAAAATCTTGTGGAAATGAATGATGTAAACTAGAAATCAATAAAGCATTTTATAACGTTAAAAAAATAACCTTGTTTAACAATCCTCAGATTACCCATATCAAGCAAGGCATAAAACAAGCAAACATATGCTTCAACAAAGATGTTAGTATGTCAAGGACCTAAGACAATTCCAAAAGACTCATGATGGAAAATGCTGTCCACATCCAGAAAAAGAACTATGGAGTATGAATGCAGATCAAAGTACATTATTTGCTCCCTCTCTTTTTTTTTCTTTTTTGTTATGTTTCCTTCCATTGCTTATAATTCTTCTTTACAACATGACTAATTTGAAAATAGGTTTATTATGTAGAGCCTATATCAAATTACACACTGTCTTTGGGTGGGGGGAAGGAAGAGATGGAAAAAAAATTTGGAATTTAAAATTCTGTAGAAGCAAATGTTGGAAACTAAAAATAAATAAATGAACTCTTAAAAAAACAGAACTGACCAAATTTTTAAAAGATATACAAATCTTACTCAAGAAAATGATTCCTTAAAAATTAGAATTGTTCAATGGAATATAATGACTCCTTGAGGCTTCAAGAAATAACAAAAACAAAGTCCAAAGAATGAAAAATACAATAAAAGAATGTAAACTATCTCACCTTAAAAAAAAGAAAAACTGACCTGGAAAATATATTGAAGAGAGATAATTTAAGAATTATTGTGGGATGTGAAAACCATGATAAAAAAAGAGTCTAGACATCAGATTGCCATGAATTATAAAAGTTTCCTGACATCTTAGATCCAAAGGGTAAAACAGAAATTGAAAGAATCCACCAACCATCTCCTGAAACAAAGGCAAATTGAAAACTCCCAGGAATATTATAGCCAAATTCCAGAGCTCCCTGGCCAAGAAGAAAATATTACAAGTAGATGGAAAAAAAGATCTAAAATATTGTGAAGGCACAATCAGGATCACATGAGATTTAGTAGTTTTCACATCAAAGGAGAAAACAGATTGGAATATCTTGTTAGAGAAGGCAAAGAAACTAAGCTTGTAACCAAGAATAATTTACCCATCAAATCTGAATATAATCCTTCAAGGGAAAAATGGATATTTAATGAAATAAGAGACTTTCAATCATTCCTAATGAAAAGACCAGAAGCTAAACAAAAACTTTTTTTAGTATTTTAATTTATTTAATTTTTGTTTTCATTATTCATTTCCACAACATTTAGTTACAAATTTTCTCCCCATCTTACCCCTACCCCAACCCCAAGATAGCCAGCCTAATGAATATCTCTTCCCCCATTCTGTTCTCTCTTATATCCCCCCATACCCCTCCCAATTTTCTAGTAGTGCAAGATGAATTTCTTTTTTTATTTTTCAAATGCTATATTTATTTCTGATTTACATCATTAATTTCCGCGAGATTTTGAGTTACAAATTTTCTCCCCATTTTTCCCCTACCCACCACTCCAAAATAGCAGTCCCACAGGATATCCCCTCCTCCAAATTGCTCTCTCCCATATCCCCTTCAACTTTTCCAGTAAGGCATATGGAATCTTTAAGCACCAATGCCTATATATCTTTTGTCACAATTACATGTAAAATAGTATTATTATTAATAATAATAATATATTTAAACATTTGATTTTAAAACTTTAAATTCCAGATTTATTCCCTTCCTCCCTTGTCACACACCCTTACTGGGAAGATAAGCAGGTCAGTATAGGTTGTACATGTGTATTGAATGCAAAACATTAACATAGAAGATTTTTGTAAAAGACTGACTATATTGGCCTCCCTCCTATCCCACCTCCCACTTGTTCTATTCTCTACTTTGATCCCCTCCCTTTTCAAATGTTAGTGCTTACAACTTCTGTCCCCCCCAGCCTGCCCCCTTCCATCACCCCCCTCTCATCCCTTTCCCGCTGCTCTCCCATAGGATGAGATATCCTATTTAGTGTGCATTTCATTCCCTCCCTCAGCCAAATTCAATGAGAATAAATTTGACCCATTTCTTTTGCCTTCCTATTCTTCCCCTCCATTGTAATCATTTTCCTTTGCATCTTCTGTATGATCTAGTTTACCCCATTCTGTCTCTCCCCATCTCCTTTCATTATATTCCTCTGTCATTGCTTAATTTCACCTTGTAAGTATCATCCCTTCCTATTAAATTGGTTCTGTGGCCTCTATCTATGTATACTTGTAAACACATATACACACATTCAAATATGTATTCATATGCCCGTACACCCTCCGATTATATATATATATATATATATATATATATATATATATTTTTAAATTATTTTCATACTGAGAAATGTTTCATCAGTTACAATTGCAATTATTTTTTTTCCATGTAGAAATGTTAATAGTTCAACTTTGATAAGTTCCTTATTATTTCTTTTTTCTGTTTACCTTCTCATGTTTCTCTTGCTTCTTGTATCTGCATGTCAAATTTTCTATTCAGCTCTGTTTTTTTCACCAAGAATGCTTGAAAGTCGTGAATGACCATAGTTTCTCCATAAACATGATTGTCAGTATTGCTAGGTAGGTGATTCTTGGTTTTAATCCCAGGTTGTTTGCCCTCCAGAATATCATATTCCAAGCCCTTCGATCCCTCAATGTAGAAGCTACCAGATCCTGAGTTATCCTGATTGTATTTACACAACATTCAAGTTGTTTCTTCCTGGATGCTTGTAATATTCTCTCCTTGATTTGGGAATCCTGGAACCTGGCTATAATATTCCTAGGAGTTTTTGTTTGGGGATCCTTTTCAGGAGGTGATCACTGGATTCTTTCAACCTCTATTTCGCCCTCTGGTTCTAAAACATCAGGGCAGTTTTCTTTGAGAATGTCTTGGAGGATGATTTATAGGTTATTTCTTTGATCATGGCTTTCAGGGAGTCTAATATTTTTTAAATTATCAATCATGGAACTATTATCCAGGTCAGTGGTTTTTCCAGTGAGATATTTCACATTGTTTTCTATTCTTTCATTTGTTTGGATCTGTTTAACAGCATCTTGATTTCTCATAAAGTCATTAGCTTCCATTTGCTCCAATCTAATTATGAATGAATGATTCTCATCAATGAGCTTTTGAGATTCTTTTTCTATCTGGCAAATTTGGCTTTCTAAGGCATTCTTCTCCTCATTGCCTTTTTGAGCCTCTTTTGCCATTTGAGTTAGTTTATTTTTTAAGGTGTTATTTTCCTCAGTCAAGCTGTTGACTCTCATTTTGTAATTTTCTTGCATCGTTCTCATTTCTCTTCCCAATTTTTCCTTCACTTCTCTTATCTGCTTCTTAAGGTCCCCTATGGCCTGAAACCAGCTTGCATTTTCCTTTGAAGCTTATGGTGCAGGAGTTCTGACTTTACTGTGTTCCTCTTGTTCCATGCTTTGATCTTTTTTGTCCCCCAAATAGGAGTCTAATATTGGATTCTTCTGTTTGCTTTGCTTCCTTTGCCTGGTCATGTTGCCACTCAATTACTTGACTTTTGGGCTTTTTGCCACATTAGGACTCTGCCCCCAGACAGGGAACTTTCTCCCAATGCTGGGATTTTCTCAGCTGCCAGAGGTATTAGTTGGGTGCCCTCTCTGAAGCCTCTACACACTCT
Organism: Petaurus breviceps papuanus; assembly: GCF_028583685.1. Classification (NCBI taxonomy): domain Eukaryota; kingdom Metazoa; phylum Chordata; class Mammalia; order Diprotodontia; family Petauridae; genus Petaurus; species Petaurus breviceps. The sequence goes on along the minus strand of NW_027185860.1, from coordinate 13,719,207 downwards.
GGCAAGCTGGTCACACAACCCAGGACCTCCAGATCTAGGCAGGTTAAAGCAAGAGCAATTACCTCTCAGACTGGTTGCTTGATCCCTCTATACTCTGCAGGCCAGGAGCTGAAGCTACCATGTAGTGGTGGCTGCCCTGCAGCCCTCAGTGACTTCTTGCCCCAGGGGAAAAAGCCGACGCCCTCCTAACTACTGGGTCCCAAAGTCCACACTGCACTTACCTCTCCCTTTGTCCTTAGCATCTATGCATTGATAATTCTTGATTGCCACAGGTGGTGGTGATCTGGAGCCCCTCCAAACGACAGCTGGTCAGGACCGCCTTGGGGTAAAACTTCGATGTGGCACTGGGCTTGGCTCCCAGATCGCTGTGATGGCCAATTCCTGCCACTCTGTCAGGCTGTCCTCAGAGGGAGTTTAGCCTTTCTGTGTCATTTTGTGCATTCTGTATCTCCAAATTTTGTTCAGAGTCCCCTTTTACATGGATTGGAGGTTGTGAGAGCTGAAGCTGCATGGAGGTCTTGTTTCTACTCTGCCATCTTGACTCCCAGACGCAAGATGGATTTCTATAATCTAGTTCATGTGTATCTTATTTCCCAGTTGCATGTAAATAAAATATATTTTTTTAACATTTATTTTTAAAGCTTTGATTTCCAGATTATTTCCCTTCTTCCTCCTCACCCACCCCCAATTGGAAGACAAGCAATTCCATATAGGTTGTACATGTGTAGTTATACAAAGCATCTCCATCATAGTTATATTGTGAAAAACTAACTATATTTGCCTCCATCCTATCCTGCTCAGTATTTATTCTATTCTCTCCTTTGCTTATAACTATCCTCTCCCCCAATCTGCCCTCTCTTCTATCATTCCTCCTCTTATCCCCTTCCCTCTTACTTTCCTATAGGGTAAGATACCTAATTGAGTGTGTATGTTATTCCTTCCTTAAGTCAAATTCAATAAGTGTAAGGTTGACCCATTCTCTTTCACTTTCCTGCTCTTCCCCTCCATTGTAACAGTTTTCTCTTACCACTTTTATATGAGATAATTTACCCTATTCTATCTCACCCTTTCTCCTTCTCCCAATATATTCCTCTCTCCCCTCTTAATTTTATTGTTTAGATTTCATCCCTCCACATTCAAGTCATCCTGTGCCCTCTGTCTTTGTATACATATACACACATATATACACACTCACATATATATTTATACACACATGCACTGTCCTATACATAGATACACATATATGTACACACATACATATATTCTCTTCAACTACCCTCATACTGAGAAAAGTCTCATGTGTTAAAATTGGCATTTTTCTATGTAGATATTAAATAGGGCCATGCTCTTCCATCACTCAGTTCCAACAGAGTTGCACACTGACCTTTTACCTCTCTTTGGTGTTGATCGGTTGAGAATTGTGGACACCAGCATAGCTGCCAGTGGTTTACTCTCCTGAAGTCTGCTCCAGCCAGTCTGGGCCCACAGCTTACACACAACTGGTCAGTTCCAAGGTCGGTTTGATAGGCCTTTCCTGTCAGCCTGTCAGGCTGCTCTCAGTGGAAGATTTGTTTCTCTCTGTCACTTTGTGGGTTCTGTAGCACCAAAATTTTTAGAGACATTTTTTTATAGTTATTGGAGGTGGCTGGAGGGGGAGCTTAAGCAAGTTCCTGCTTTTACTCTGCCATCTTGGCTCCACCCCTCTGCTGAATAGAAACTTTGATAATCAAACACAAGGCTTAAGAGAATCCTGAAAAGGTAAACCTGAAAAATAATCATAAGGGACTGAATAAAATTTATTTTTTATCCTTATATAGGAAGATGATACATATAACTTCCACAAACTTGTTTGTTATTAGGGTAAAGTAGTCTACATAGACAGAGGTTCAGTTGTTTCAGTCAGGTCCAACTCCTTATGACTCCAGTAGGGATTTTCTTGGCAAAGATATCAGAGTGGTTTGCTATTTCCTTCTCTAGCTCATTTTATTGATGAAGAAATTGAGGCAAACATGGTTTGGTGACTTTAGTGCCTAGACACCGCTGGTGTATGTCTGAAGCTGGACTTAAACTCAGTTCTTCTTGACTATGGCCCAGCACTTTATCCACTTGTACACCAAAGGGCTAGCTAAGTTGTTCACAAACCAAATGTATGTTTGCCTAAAAGATTATTTTATGGAGCACTCACAGAAGACAAGTGCTCACATGATGGACAGAAGAAGTGATACAAGCACACTCTCAAGACCTCTCTGAAGAACATTGAAACTGATTGGAAGAAACTTGCACAGGACCCACAGCATGGCATGCTTACATCAAAGGAGGTGCTATTCTCTATAAGCAAGGCCCAATTGCAGTGGCTCATAAGAAAGACAAGATGTGCAAATTTAGAGACATTTCCATTCCTAATGTTCTTATGGACTATTTGTGTGCAGCCTTTAGTAGAACATTCTAAGGTTCTATTTGTCTGATCATCCACAGTCAGACATGTTGTACCTTGAATCTAATGTAGTGATGTCATTTTGGTCCTTCTTGAAGATGAAGAACAACAAGCAACTCACATAGACAGATGACATGAACGTGAGTCAATTATTGTTGGGATGCTCTAAGAAGACAAAAAGAAGGGATGAGAAAGGGGGAAGTACAGGGAGAAGGGCAAAGGAAGAGGTAGAATGGGGACAATTATCTCATATAAAAGAGGCATGCAAGGAAGAGCTTTTATAAGGACAAAGGGGAGAGAGGGTGGCAAGTAATACTTGAACCTCAATCTCATTATAATTGGTTCAAAGATAGAAAAATACACACACACACACACACAGTGTAAGGCATACAAATCTATTGTACCCAATAAGGAAATAGTAAGAGAAGGGGAAAAGAGATAAAGAGATGTGGCATGAGTGATGATAAAGGTGAGTACAAATTAAGGAAGGCAGTGGTCAGAATCAAAACAGATTTGAGGTTATGCAGTATAAAAAGAAAGAGGGAAGAATAAGCAGAAGAAAAAGTAAAGAGGGAAATACACAGTAATCATAACTATGAATGGTAATAGGATGAATCCAACAATATGTTTTTTACAAGAGACACACTTGAGACAGAAAGACATACACAAAGTTAAAATAAAGGTATGGAGCAGAATCTAATATGCTTCAGCTGAAGTAAAAAAGGCAGAGGTAATAATCATGAGCAAAACCTAATTAAAAAGGTCATCATGTAAACTACATTTTGATAAAAGGTACCATAGACAATGAAGTAATAAAAAATTATAAAAAAAATTTCTCTGATAAGGGCTTCATTTCTCCATACAGGAAACCGAGATAAATTTATAAAAAACAAAAGGCATTCCCTAATTGGTAAATTGTCAGGGGATATTAACAGGCAATTTTAAAAGAAGAAATCAAAGGTATCCATAGTCATATAAAAATTCTCAAAATCGCTACTGATTACAGAAAAAAATAAAACAACTCTGAGATACAACCTCATACTTATGATAAATTACAAATGATGGAATGGATAAGGGAGAATAGGTACACTAATGAACTGTCAGTGAAGCAGTGAACTGATCCAAACATTCTGAGAACAATTTGGAATTAGATCTAAAGGGCTGTAAAACTGTGTATATTCTTTGACCCGGCTATACCATTACTACATTTGTACCCCAACGAGATCAAAGAAAAAGCCAAAGGCCCTATATATAACAAATATTTATAGAAGCTCTTTTTGTGGTTGTAAAGAATTGGAAATTGAGGAGATGGTTATTAATTGGGGAATGGATAAAGAAGTTATGACATATAATTGTGATGGGGTACTATTGTGTTATAAGATATGATGAGCAGAGTGGTTTCAGAAAAAGAAAGCATTACAAGTCCTATAGGAACTAATGAAAAGGAAAATGAGAAGAAATGAGAAGAATCATAATGTAGTGTGATCACTGATGATCAACTGTGAGAGACTTGGCTGCTATGATCAATACAACGATTCAAGACAATTCAAAAGAATTCATGATGAAAAAAAATGCTATCCACCTCCAGAGTGATTACTAACAGATTCTGAGTGTAAACTTAAATATAATGGTCTTGATTTCTTTATACTTTTTGTAACATGGCTACTATGGAAATATGTTTTTCATTATTTCATATATATAATTGATATTATATTGCTTGCCTTTTCAGTGTGAGAGAGGATTGAGAGGGAAAGACAGAATTTGGGACTCAAAATTTATAAAGAAAAACATGTTAAAAAATAAATCTTTTCAAAAGATATAATTGGCATTTTACACTGTTTGTTAGAAAGAAGGCACTCAACTGTGTTTGTCCTTAATTCTAGAAGAGGACCAATTACATCAACAATGCAGTATTTATTGAAGTAAAGCCTAAAGTGCTTCTGTTTATCAAAAGTTAGCTCTAGAAATGGACATTTCCCAACACCAATAGGAAGCTTGAACTAGATGCAAAACAAAGTGAAGGTTTGTGAATGCATAGGCTTAAAGCAACAAAAAAGACAGAAGCAATCAGGAATTGCTCCACACCTAAGTTGATTTCCCTGTAACTGAGTATTACATACACTAGAAGATTAATTGTATGCATATTATTGTAGCGCCAATGCAGTATTTTCAGCACCCACGTTCATGATAAAGACCGTGATTATAAGTATAGCGTGATGCTTGATCACAAAATATGCCAAACTCTCCAAATAGAGCAAAAAGTTAAAGGATTTATTTAGACACCAGAAAACAGAAACCCCAAACCAGTAATCCTATTCCATCATAGTACAAAAGATATTCAGAAGCCATAATTATGCTGAGAGACATGCCATCCTTTAGTCTTCCCACAAAACAATACAAGATCAATATTTACTCACAAAACTCTCTATCTCCTTGCCTAAGCTCCTCTGTTCCCAACTGTCTGCCTTGCTCTCTACCAGCTTCCTTTCTGTGGGCTCTGCTTTTCCTCAGCAAACTTCTCCCACCACAGGATCCATGTAACTACATTCAGCCTATCAGGGGGCAGAGTTTATCTTCACAGCCAGGAAGGTCTTCAAACTCCACCCTAGGTCTATTAAGGGGCAGGGAAGATCTTCAAATTCCCATTCCCATTACAATTATACGTCCTATAATTTCTTTTTATGGTTCAAAAAATAAATGCAATCTGGGATTTTATTGGTTTCAGAACTCCAGTGAGGACACACCTCCTACTAATGAAGATATCAATCATTCTGCAGTATATAGTCTCAGGGAGTTAACTAAGGAAGTGTATGTTTAAATGACTTGCCCAGAGTCAGACAGCCAATGTGTGTCACAAGGGATCTTGAAACCAGGTCTTCCTGATACTGAAATCCATAATATTCCTTTATTTTACTCCTACTAGCTACATAGGGTGGTCTTGAGATCTTTTGTGTACAATACCTTCAGCTAAGTATAAGTGAAAATTCATAGTCTTAATTTAAAATCACGTTTGAGGTTTTTTTTTTGTATGACAAATTGTTTTAATTCAATAGTTAATAATCAATTGGTTCAGATATTTACCAGAGCAGTGAGTATCCAAACTAATGAAATTAAGGATGTCAAAGAAAGTTAGTGATGTTCATCAATTAATGACCTCTTCTCAGATTCAGAATTTTGAGTCTTCCGCTCTCCAGAAATTATTTTCCAAAAACTTCACTCTTGGTTTTTAAGATTCTAAAACCTCAAGCATTATAAATAAATAAAACTGTCATTTAAAAATTTTAATAGTAATAGTAATGATTAAAGTAAGCAATCTTATAAAAATTGAACTCATTGCTACTTCACATAACATTATTAAGCTTTTTGTTTTGAAGCTAGCTTTTCAAAAAGTTACTTAACAATCATTTTGAAAGAAAGTCCATTAATAAGTTAAAATACACTAATATGAAGGTTTAAATGAGGAGATGAAGAGGGGCAGATGCGCACCTTAAAAAAATTCTCGGAGAAAAGTAGAATATCAAGACTTTTTCATTGATAAACCAAATATCCCTCATATATCTAAAGTGCTTTTCTTTGAGCCAACTAGGAAAGATATGAAGACCATTTTAAGAACTTAACTGGAAACTTCTCAGTTGTAATGAATAGATAAATATGGAACAATGTTTGCATTTAATCTTTCTTAGAGGTTATATGCTAAAAAGAGTTCATTTGATATGAATGAGACAACCATGCAAAACCATATACATTTGCTCATTCCCTGTGAAGATTGATTTGATGATATGTAGATCTGACACAATAGAGATTATTAATAGTAACCAGAGAATAATGGGGTATGTTTCTTACGTTTGGAAAGAATGTCAGTATTCTTCTCCCTTTATTTGTTTAACCAAAATACAATTCAAATATTAAGAAAATGTTTTATTAGGGGGAATTCTGAGACCTCGTCAGAAAGCAATTTTTTCTTAACCCACAGATTTGTCTTTCTTGATAAATTCACTTAATCTGTGTTTAATTTACTCAGTGTAACAGTCTGGAAGTAGATTTTAGGACAAGGATGTAATTTTATAAGGGATAATAGTGCCTAGAATGAAGTAATATGAATAGTGGCATCACTTTAAAAAATATAGCAGTACATGATCATATATATATAAAGGTACTTAAAATTGATAAATGTTTATATATAATATACATATGTATGTTTGTATATTCCTACCCACACACACATATATTCAAAATAGTCCTTTCAGAGAGAAAGAAAAAAAATCCTTGCACTCTAACTTAGATCCTACTTATTTAAAGGCAGTTTTGAACCTAGATATAGAAAAAAAAAGTTTTTTTTTTTAAATTGCCCAACCAAATAGATAGTGTTATGCCGTTAAAAAAAATCTAACATTAAAAAAGATCTGGGGGTTGCTAGGTGGTTCAGTGAATAGAGTACCAGTCCTGGAGTCAGTAAGACCTGAGTTCAAATCTGGTCTCAGACACTTAACAGAGAATTAGCCGTGTGACCTTGGGCGAGTCACTTAACCCCAATTGCCTTACCTTACTCCCTCCAAAAAGAAAAACCAAAGATCTGAATCTATGATTTTACTGATGTAGAGATCCCCAGTGAGGAAATCCCCCTTACCAATGCAGATCATATTTGTTTTATATGTAGTCACATGGGACATTTGTCTGGGTGATGGAAACAAGTTAGTTACCTGACCTGTCTACACTATGTCTAAAGAGAATATTTTAAAGACTCTAACAAAAGGATTTATAAGAGTTTCCAGTTTGCCACACATACTGTAAACTGGAGCCCACTTCATTTCTATTCTCTGCATTTATTAGTAAGAGGACATATCACAGACTTCAATGTAAAAAAAGTATTGTACCATCTATGCCATTGTAATAAATACCAGTTTTTGAAAGCTAATGAAATCTCAAAGACTAATATCAACAGATAACATCAATAGGGTCTCAAGAACTATAGCATTAGAAAAACATACCCAGCCTCTCAGGGATACCCCTAAAGCCCAGAGGTAGAGATGTAGCAGCTGCTCTCTGAGTACTCTGCCTGCCAATATGAGAAGAGGGGTTAGTAGGTTAGGTATAGAGCATCCCTTCTCCACCAAATTCCTATGTCAATGTTACTGGGGGTGGGGGATAGGGAATATATGTTAGTTATATTTTTTGAGTTATCTGAGAGAATGAGAGGTTGAATTATGGGCCAGGGTCACACAGTCAATATCAAAGGTTAGATTTGCACTTAGTTCTTCCTGCATCTAAGGTAAATCCTCTGTTCATTAACCTACCCTGCTTTCCCTCACAGTGTAACATGTAGAGGTAACTTATCTCTTTATATGCCATAGTGGAACAAAAAGGCATAGAGTGATAAACTGGTGTAATAAAAAAGAAATTCAAAAAGGGTGACTAGTTCTGTTATATTGTAAGGTGTTTCAGGGGAAGAGCTGGCATTTTATTTACCTTTGAATCTTCCATAGCTTAGAAGGAAGAGTCCTTCCTCAAAGGATTGTACACATGATAGGCTCTTTATAAATGTTTGCAAAATAATTTTCTTGCATTGTTCTCATTTCTCTTCCCAATTTTTCCTCCACTTCTTTTACCTGTTTCTTAAGTTCCTCTGTGGCCTGTAACCAACTCATAATTTTCTTTGAAGCTTTTTTGCAGGAGTTCTGACTTCACTGTTTTCCTCCTTTTCCATGCTTTGCTCCTGTTTGTCCCCCAAGTAGGAGTGTAATGTTGGAATCTCCTGTCTGCTTTGTTTCCTTTGCCTGGTCATGTTGCCCCTCAGTCACTTGACCCCTGGGATTTTTTCCACAATAGGACTCTGCCACCAGACAAGGGAGCTTTAATCCCAAACGCTGGGGTTTTCTCAGCTGCCGGAGGTATTAGATGGGTGTCTTCTCTGAGGTCTCCACATGCTCTGGCAAGCTGGACACACACCCCAGTACCTCTACCCTACATTGCAATCCAGATCCAAGAAGGTTAAAGCAAGAGTGATTACCCCTGAGACTGGTGCTTGGTCCCCCTACACTCGGCCGGCCAGGATCTAAAGCTGCCATGTGTCTCTGGCTGATTGTGCTGGAGTCTTAGTGGCTTCTCGTTCCGGGGGTCAAAAGCCATGCACTCCCACTTGCTGGGTCCCAAAGTCCAGATTGCACTGACCTTTCATCTTGTCCTTCGCATCTATGTGTTGTTAAATCTGCAAAAGGCAACAGCTGTGGCTGATCTGGAGTCCCTCTGGCCGGTGGCTGGTCAGGCCCACCCTGGGGCTAAAACCTAGGCATGGGGCTGGGCTAGGCTCCCAGAGTGCTGCGCTGTATTCCTGAGGCCTGCTGGGCTGTCCTCAGTGGGAGGTTAGCTTCTCTGTGTCATTTTGTGGGTTCTGCAGCTTCAAAGTTTGTTTAGAGTCCCCTTTTTACATGGATTGGGGAAGGTGGAAGTCGGAGCCTCGAGGAGGTTGTGCATCTACTCTGCCATCTTGGCTCCTCCCTTCTCTAGCGCTGGAAGTCACTTCTAAGGCAGGATACTTGCCTTCCTTATCAATATATGCTACTATTACAGTTTATCTGCTATTTGTTTTCAAAACAACTGTTTCAAATAAAATTGGATCAGCAAGGGATTTCTAAATAATGGCTCTCTTCTAACCCACAGGTGGCAGGAGGCAACCCATATCGACTGCTCATAGGACAATCCTGTGCCAGAGAAATTCAACCAAAGTACACCATATTGCAAAGAAAAAGTGGTATAAAGATGTTTTGGATCATTTTTCACACTATTTCTATTACACTGCCTCCTCAGAGAAGGATGCCAATTATACTCAAATATTTATTGCTTCTAGCCTAGAAGAAATTAACTGGCCATTTTATTAACATGTGACTTAAAGAAATAATTAGAAATTTTATTCATGTAGCTAAAGATAAAAAGTCATATTGTACTTACAGAGTGACTCATTTTGTAGTTAGTTGATATTGCTTGTATGGTTCACAAAGTAATTCTTTTGTTTTCAATATTAGAAAATGCATATCTCAGGGTGGCTAGATGGCACAGTGAATAGAGCACCAACCTTGGAGTCAGGAGGACCGGAGTTCAAATCCGGCCTTATACATTTAACACAAACAACTAGCTATGTGACCTTGGGAAAGTCACTTAACCCCAATTGTCCTACCTTTCCACCTCCAAAAAATGCATATCTCTTTGCAGAGATGGAAGACTATAACTGTGGAACATTATTCATTTTGTCAGACTCAGTTGATGTGTTGGCTAGTTAACCACTTTTCTCTTTCCCTTGAATTCTTTGTTATGAGAGATGGCTCATTGGGGATAGTATAAGGGAAGGATACATTAGGAAATGAGGGTAATATAAAAGTTTTAAAAAACATTTTAAAAATGTAGACCCAAATTGAAAAATAGTCAAAAGATATGATATTAAGAAACAATTTTCTAAGTAAGAAATAAAGTTATCAATAGCCATGTAAAAAAAGTCTCCAAATCACTCATGATTAAGGAAATTAAAATTAAAAAAGAATTCTGAGATTTCATTGGCGGTAAAAACAAACAAACAAACAAACAACATTTCTCATTCCCTAATCTGTATATGTCAAGTGCATGAACAACAAACTATAATGCTACTAGCTGTGACCTAGTCTACCAGAAACATTCCTTGCTACATTAACTTGCATACCACATATTTTGGAGTCCTGGCACTACTTTTATCCAAGTAAATATGTATGGGATGGAAAGAAATCTATCGGTCTCCCTTCTGTGTGCTGTGGAATATAGAACATTCAAGGACTCTGTATGCATCATTGACATAGCTTGTTCTACCAGCATCTAAGAGAGATTTCAAAATATTAATAATTTCCCCTGAGTAATTTGTATAGTTTAATTAACATTTTCTGTATATCTTAGCATCAGAGATAAAACAGTCAACAGAAATTTGCATTTTATTATCGTAGGTCTTCTTTCTTCAACATTACAAGCCGAAAGTTCCAAGCTCCAGAAAGAAAATTGTCACCTGAAAACTGGCACCACCCTGCAAAGTGGCAACAGGAATTGTGGTAACAAGAGTGGTGGCAAGCTTTCCTGTCTTTCTCTGCTCTAAATCAAAAGCAAAGTCCATTCCATTTTAAATAGGCCTTAATCATAGAAATAGAGTTGTCATGTGTTGACACGTTTTGGTCCCTAAAAGCCTGCCATTTATCACCTAAAGAATGGTGCAGGATTTATAGTAAAATCAGCTTTTAAAAGCATGAAAAACTTGGTGATATTGATTGCAGCAGGAGTAGCAGCAAAGTCTGCATTTTTAAAGCAACTTTCCTCACTTAGACATCAGCTGATGCCATTGATGAATTCCATTCTGTAGTGAGTAAGATTTATTGTTCTATGATTCTTTTACCCATTTTACTATTTTTCTTAGGAGCACATAATGCTGAGGAACCCACATACATTCAGGAGAATCTTTAGAAAAGCAATTGACCAGAATGTTCCTGCCAAGGAAAAGACAAATCTTCCCATCATGGCATTTCATTTTACAAGATGACATCTGAAAGGATTATAATACCTACATGAAAACCACCGTGGGAAATATTCATATCCCAATGGCAGGAAGCTGAAGATTAAGTAAAATAATTTTCAAATACTCAGATTACAGTATCGATCATCATAACCATCAGACTTATTCCCTACTTGGATAAGCTGAAGATGATAAAGCTCACTTCTTTAGCATTTTAATAGTATTTTTAAGACATACCATAAAGATCAATACTTACAAAATATTATTCTTTTGAGATTAGCTTTACAATCAAATACACACTTAATTCATATTTCTGGTACTTCACAATAAGAAGGGGAGCCTTATTTAGTTGAAACAAAGCAGAAAACCTATATTCAAGACAGGGATCACAATATATGCTTATCAGTTCGAAATTTATGATTTCATTATATAGGAAACGTTATTAGTATAATAACTCAGAATAATAGCTAATATTTACATAACACTTTAAGGTTTGCAAAGTGTTTTACAGATATTATCTCATTTTATCCACACAATAATTATTATCCACATTTTATTAGACAGACAGAAGTTAAGACAGTTTCATACAGCTAGTAAATATCTGAGGCTAGATACGAACTCAGGTCTTCCTGACTCAAGGTCTATCATTTTATCCACTCTACCCTTTACCTTTAACAAATAGCATTTATATAGAAGTACTTTGAAGTCTGCAACTTTGCATATGTTATTTCATTTGATTATCACAATAACCTAATGAGGTATATACTATTATTATTTTCATTTTACAGAAAAGGTTTACAAAAAAATTTACAAGAAAATGAGATCAAGAGAGGTTAATTTACCTAAGTTCACACAGCTAGGAAATACCTTAGGCAGAATTTGAACTCAGGTCTTCTTGACTCCAGGACTAGTACTCTACTCAGTACACCACATAACTTCAAGTGAAATTATATTAAGAAGGAAATGAACTGTATTCATACTATCCATGCATCTTGCATATGTTCTTTAGGGAAACCTAGGTGGCAGAGTAGGTAGAGTGCTGAGTCTACAGTACAGAAGATTCATTTTAGTGAGTCTAAATGTGGCCTCAGATGCTTACGAGCTATGTGACTCTGGGCAAGTCACTTAACCCTCTTTTTCTCAGTATCCTCATCAGAAAATTGAGCTAGAGAAGGAAATGGCAAACTACTCCAGTATCTTTGCCAAGAAAACTCCAAATGAGGTCACAGAGTCAGACACAACTGATAAACAACTAAACAACAACAGCGACATATGTTTTTTTGAATTCATTCTCTATTACAGACAGACCTTTCATACCCCTTACATTTCTAAAATAACAATTAGATGTTGCAGACATAATTGGAAGAAATAGCCACTTTTAAAATATGTAGATACCAGCTAGATATTTAGGCTTGTGGAGAAGTATTCAGAAACAAAATGAAAAACAGCTGCTGTTGTGTGCCAAATTAAATTTGTACAAATAATGACATTTAAAAAAAATGAAGACAAAGAATGCTTCCCATATTTTCTTGTATTGAGGCCAATGTTATACTGTGTCACTTGCTGTATTAGAACGAGCACTGGATTTTGCATCAGAGAACCTGGTCTCAAATTTCCTGGACCAGTCATTTCCATTCTCTAAGTGTTATTTTCATCATCTGTGAAATGAGGGAATCGGCATAAAATGAGCAAAAATGATCACTTATGAAAATTTTTGATGTTGGAGGGGCACTGGGCAGACAGGCATTCTGAAAGTGAGAACTAGGCGTACTAAAACATAGTTGATGGAATCGAGAATTTTCAGAAGAGTTGAGCTTTTCTAAAGAACAGTCTCTAAATGATTTTGACCCTCAAATCTTACTTTGAAACCTAAATATCAAAGAAAGAGAGAAAAGTCTCCTATGTACTAAGAAGTTCATGACAACACTTGCTGTTGAAAACAAGAAATTGGAAACTATTTAGTGCCCATTGATTGGGAAAAAGCTACATAAATTGTGGTATATAATGTATTGGAAGATTCTTGCCTCATTAGAAGTTAATCGGATGAGGACAAAGAAACATTTCAAAAGGTAAGAACTAATTCAGGGTTAAATGTGGGCAGAATCAATAGTTACATACACAGAGACTTTAAAAATATAAATACAAACAACACTAAAAGGCAGTCAGATTCTGATTAATTTCAATGATGATTCTTGGCTCAGGAGAATAGATAATGAAAAACCCATATCTCTTCTCAGTAGGAGTTGGCAAACTATAGATACGGATCTTTTTATATACTGCCAAATTATAATTTCTATTTTAGTTAGTTTGCTTAACTGCTTTTTGCTTCTACTATGAGAGGGTTCAATATGAAGGAGAGATATTGGAAAATGACTGTAACGAAAAACAACAGCAACGAGCATCAATGAAAGAACAACAACAAAAGAAGCATTTGGCTCAGACAGTCTCCAGGACTGCAGCCTAGTCTCAATTATGTCACTAGACTAATAGATTCAGAATTCTGTCCTTTTAAGGCTTAGGTTTTCCCACCCGTAAAATGAAGCTTTTGGACTAAGGGACATTTTATGTCATTTCTATGTATGTGATTGAGAAGTTATTCTATTATGCAAAGTGTTTATACTCTCTAAGGACATGACCTTGAAAACCTTTGGAGATGGTTTTCAGTACAATGGTTTAATACCTAACACTATTTCCAACTGCTGTTGCAATTGAAAAAAAATGGCTGTCTTTGAACATTTTTATTATTTTATTAACAAATATTATCAAGATGTCTCCTGGGGTAATCACAACAAAAAGCTAACTGCATATCATGATTTCAGGAATAATGGAAAGGCTTTCCTGTGCTACCTCTCTCCCCAATCCCTTTTATGCCTAAAGAAGCCTGAAATTCTGTAAAAAGTAGAAAACCTTTTTATCTGAAATAAGACATTGCTTGAGATCCAAACTGAATGGAATTTTCAGTTGTAATACAGACTTAAATTTACACAGTGGTTCAGATCTTTTCCTGAGGGCAAAATCTGATACAGACAGATGAGAAGGAATAAAATTAATTGAAATAGAAAAGCATTTATTAATATAATTGATCATTTATTAAGAATAATTTAATAAGAATAATTAAGATGTTAAGAACTTACACATATATCATTTACTATGGAAAAAACAGGGAATACAAATAAGAAGCAAATATAATATTCTTTGTCCTAGAGGAGGTTAAATTCTAATAGGGAGAGGAAACATACAGCAGTTTAGGGGCCATGGAGTTTTTTTTTTTTAATACTTTATTAACTTCTGATTTATATCATTCGTTTCCGCCAGATTTTGAGTTACACATTTTCTCTCTGTTTTTCCCCTACCCACCGCCCCAAAATAGGAGGCCCACAGGATATCCCCTCCTCCAATCTGCTCTCTCCCATATTTTCTGCCATACCCCTTTCGACTTTTCCAGTGCATCTCTATGCCTTAGTGCCTGTATATCTTATTTCCCAATTACATGTAAGATGGTATTAATAATAGTATATCTATCTATCTATCTATCTATCTATCTATCTATCTATCTATCTAT